>NC_088800.1:79220326-79300480 GCF_011386835.1 Chrysemys picta bellii
TGCCTGGGCTCAGCTGCCGGGAACAGGGGCCAAGCATGGGGGGGGGGGGGGCGGGCGGAAGGGAGGGTGCGCTCTTGCTCACTCTGCCCCTGTCCCGGGCAGCCAGGTGGGGATCATAGAACTGGAAGGGACCTAGAGAGGTCATCTAGTCCAGTCCCCTGCACTCAAGGCAGGACTAGGTATTATCTAGACCAGCCCTGACAGGTATTTGTCCAACCTGCTCTTAAAAAATCCCCAATGATGGAGATTCCACCACCTCCCTAGGCAATTTATTCCAGTGCTTAACCACCTTGACAGTCAGGAATTTTTTCCTAATGTCCAACCTAAACCGCCCTTGCTGCAATTTAAGCCCATTGCTTCTTGTCCTGTCCTCAGAGGTTAGGAAGAACAATTTTTCTCCCTCCTCCTTGTAACAACCTTTTATGTACTTGGTGGCCCGCTGCTGTGACCTCCCCAGCCAGGAAGGGAGGTCTCTCAGGTACCTGCTGCAACAGAGCAGCGACCCTTTGGCCAGTCCCACCCCTTCCACTCACCGCCTGGGCCTGGCTGTCATTTGGGACAGGGGAGAGGGAGGCAGGCACTTGACCTCGCATGCCCCCCCGTACGCGTCGCTGATCCACAGACGATAGGTGACCACGACGACAAAAAAAAACAAACCACACACAACTCTAAAAAACAGGACACAGAAAGATGCTTCGTTTTTTCCAATAGACTTTTTTCTTTTTTATGAAAAACGGTCACACGGAATTCTCCAACAAACATAATGCCAAAAAAAAAAAAAATTAAAAACAAAAACAGAAAACAAACGACAAAAACCTGGCTCTCCTTTCCTCTCGATTGTCTGAAAAATCCTTGTGTTCCATAGAAGGCATTGGGCAGTAAGTGCTTTCTATTTAACATTAGCATAAAATCTCTCTCTCTCTCGCTCTCTCTTTAAAATTTGCTCACACAATTTGCTTCTATAAGTACAGTACACTTTGTGTGTGGCTGTTTGTGTGTGCCTGTTCCCAGATCATTTACATTCACAATCCAACTGGAAATAAAAAATAATATTCTAAACGTCAGACTGTGTTCTTCTTTATAATTTCATAATTTTTTCACAGTTTTAAAAAGTTTATATTTTTATATATATATATTTATATTTATAATTAAAAAGTCGAATCCATTTAAAGACTTATAATACAGAAGGGTTTAAAGAGTCTTTTGGTACATTAAAACTGTACAGTTTAGAAACATTAATATCCACCAAGTCTTGGTGAGCCGTGGGCTGGAGCAGAGGTGGCCAGGGTTCAGCACCATTGTGGTTCTTTTAAAGTATGAGGGATCATCTTTTAGGGGGTGCCCCTCTGCTCTTCCCATAGAGGCTGCAAGTCTCTAGTACTCAGATAGTACCATGGCAGATAGCTAAAAATCTGTCCTTGTAAGTATCTCTCCCCTGGAGCTCTGGGTGGGTCACTCTGCTCCCATCCACGCTGGAACAATCTCGGTGCCCTAGAAATATGTAGTGCGAATCGGTTAGCTGCAAAGATCAGTGCATCTCGTGAGATTTCAGTTAAGTGCAAGGACATTGCGCCGTGGCCTTGTTCTGCTCCACTCCCCACGCTCCCTGCATGCTGCCCAGAGAGTGTACTGGTGTTCCGGGTTGCAAATCTGGTTTCCTGAAGCAGCTGCTTGAAGGCAAGTGGCCAAAGCTGAAGGCTCAGGCCTGTGAGAGATCAACGAGATGGGTGGGCCGGCTGCTTGGAGGAGGGAGACTGACTGCTCTCAATGAGCTCCGGGGTGACTGTCCACATGGACCCATTAAGCTGAATGGCCGCTCCCGATGACAGCTTGGTTCTGGCTCCCATGGTGGATATGCAGCATGCGTCTCCTGCACGGACACTCCTGGGGGCAGTTCTCATCTCAGGGAGCTTGAACTGCAGGAGCCTCACACCCAGGGCGAGCGCAGCCCCCCTCAGCTCCATGGGAAAGCTGAGGTGCGGCGCCTGTGTGAAAAAGCAGTGATGGGCTATGGCCTCCTTCGAGCAGCAAGAAGGGGCTTCCTTGTTTGTGAGCAGGTTGCAGCAACTTCCCCATTCATTTCACCTCCTGAAGGGAGATTTTTGTTCGTTACCCCACCCCTGTGCCCTCCCTCATGGATTACAGCCCTCCCCTTTCCCTTCCTCCCTACCCCCCCATCGCAGACATTTTTTCTTTTTTTGGATGAATCTACTGAGTTAATAAATTTGTTCAATAAGAGATTCTGTTCTCGCCTTCTACCCAACTCCTCGTAACCCAGAAGGGACATTAGTCAACGTCTCTGTGTCCAAGTGACTCCATTCCTCCTTGGCTGTCCACTCGCATTAGCTCTCCATTAGGTCCCAGACAGCAGACTTGGAGGAAGGGAAGCTGATTAAAGGTGCACCTGCTGTTTGAGCTGAGGCGCTTAGAGAGACATTGCTCCTTTCTCTTCCACCTCATACTTTCCAGAAAGTCATGTGCAGTTAACAAGGAAGGAGCTATAAGGAAGGAGGTACAGATACCCTGAAGGCTAGTAGGTGTTCTTCCAGACAAGGTCATCCTCTGAATTTTTCAGGGGGTCAAGCAACACAAAAGAAGCCTCCTCTGTTTTGATGTTATTCTGCTGGTGCAGGGATCTGAGAATCATCGACGCTCCAAGAGCAGAAGGGGGAAGGAAGAAGCTGGTTAATTTTGTCTAAATTAAAACCACCCTGTTCATCCAGAAAACGATGGGGTCCAATCTCCAATGCTATCCCAAAGGCATCTTCAGAAAGTCCTATGGTTGCTTCCTCCCCACCCTAACTTTCTCTCTTCTCCTTTTGAAGACCTGTCCATAGTGCGACACAGAAGTCACGAGCAGGAAAGAAATAAATCATGTTGTCCGAACAGCATGTCCTCAGATTCGCCACGCTCCTCTTCCGAAGGGAAATCGGAACTCTCCAGGCAGATGGCACATGTCCCTGAATTCCCTCTTCCTAGACAGTCAGCAGATGACTGGGACACCATCTGTATTGAAAATCATGCCTGTCGTGGGCTCGTACGTCCCTGCTAGATAGTACAGATCCTCACTGTCCTGGTATTTCTTAGTCTTTAGCATCTGCTCGTACTGGTCCAGACCAACCACCAGACACTTATGAGAAATGGTCTGGACATCATTTTCATCCACATGGGAGGACTGGTACAGTGCTCGCTGCATTAGAGGAATGGGGGGGGGGGGGGGAGATAGAGAGGAAACGAGTCATTAGCGGACACTTCACACCACTTAGAACACACCCCTTCCCTACAGATTAGGTGCCCCAGGCCAGAGAAGGACCTGAGAGCTACACACAGGGACTGAAAATGGTGGGATGCAGAAGGTGACACCTTGAGGTTTATTTGCTACATCCCCACAGTGAGACAGGCCATCAAATGGAACTTTGTGAAGGCTTTTACAGTTTGATATTTTCCCCAGTTTCAATCAAATCTGGTGACTCAGTTGCCATCTTGCATGTTTCTCAGCCTCTCTGTGAACCTCAGGATCAGTCTGGCGACACTTTGCCAGAATTTAAATGAAGTAAAAACAAAGATGAGCCTGAACGACAGGGCTGGTGCCAAACACTACCGAAATCCGGGGATGTTCACATATGGATCTTTGCAGGCTACCTTCCCCCCCCGTAAGATGCTCTGCCAAAACCATAGACTTGGGGCTGACTCTCATCTCAGCATAGAATTGAACCAGATCAGATGGCCTTTACCTCATTAACATCTGTTGCTCCGCTTATAAAATCAGAGCAGTCAACAACACATCACAAAACCTTCTCCAAGGCCTGACCTTCTGCCATCCGCACCCCCATCTTACCTCCATGAAGTCCTTCCTCTGGTTGGATGCCTGCAGAGTGGTAGATAGGCTCCTCCCAGATTTCTGATCCCAACGCTATGCCGAGAACAGTCAGCCAGGAAAAATGGAGAGGGAGAAAAGTTAAAGCAGGCAAGTTAGTACCTTTCAAAGGCGCCTCCCTCACCAAATAAAGAGGTGCATTCCCACAGCCTACATCTTGACCTTGAGTCATCAGCTTAAACAGAACCGATCTTTAGAGCGACCAAGCAGCTGCAGCTCCCAGTGATGTCAAGGGGAGCTGTGGGTGCTCGGCACCTCTGAACATCAGGCCCACACAGCCTGCCCGTACACCAAGGGCTTCCTCTCACCCTTCACACACCAGACGGCAGGAATAAATAACTTTGCTCTGTGCACCCTGGGGACAAACAGAAGTTTGATGGACTCATGCGAAAGGCTGCGCGTTGTGTTTCCAAGTTGTGTCTTAGAAGTATAAAAACCACCTCTCCCTCTCAAGTGGCTTTAGCAACCCCAGGCATGTCCACCCACTATTGACTTTGATCGTACAGAATCTCCATGTTCACCCTTTACTGGTCACAAATGGAACCAAATTATATTTTGCACTTAGTCAAAAACTATGAAAGTCACCCCTCCCCTGCCAGGATGAAGGTGTGAGGGAAGCTTTGCAGCGTGGCCATTAAACAGGGCGGGCAGCATTTGGTCGACATACCTTGCCTTCGTTGAGCTTTTTTCCAGGGTTGGTTTCTTCTGGGTGGTAAAACCACTTGACCCTGACTACCATGTTGTTCCCCCAGGACTCCCACATACTCTGGATCCGGCCAATGTAGGGTAGGTTGGGCCGGCCAGCTGATAAGAAGACTGCGCAGTCTCCAATCCGGATGATCTCCTTGCCACGGACAATGGCCTTGTAGAACAGCTTCCTGGCCTTCCCTTTCATTCCTCGTCTCTGTGAAATTAGGAATGCAGAGCTGAGTGAACAGAATATTAGGTACAAACCCAGTCTCACTCATCCCCCCACTCTGGGATAGCTTGTGCTCCCTGCCTGCATCCCACTATGGATAACTAGAGCACCAACAGTTATGCTCTCTTGTTGGGTCAGCCCAATGGTATGGCAAAGCAACGACAGTGAGTGGGTCCAGATAAAACATGTTACCTTGGAAGATATGGTGAGTTGCCCCTTCTAAGCACCCCCTGCTGGCTAACAAAGAGAACAGCACTGATGAGAGGCATTTATTCCTTCCTGTCCAGAGGGCCAGTGACACAGCCGCAAATGTCACAAAAGAAATCGAATGGTTAAAGGGTGAACGGAGACCCCATTAGTGAGAAGGGAGTGGGGAGTATAGAGTGACCAGATTTCAGTGGGGTGTCCGCTCCTCCAGAAACAAACCAACAACGCTAAACCTAAAAGCCTCAACGCACCTAAAGATAGTGTCTCTGTTTATGGTTTCAGTACAGGACAGAGGGGCCAGGCAGTTCCAACAGATGGACTGCAGCTGCTCCGGGAGGGTCTTTCCGGATGTCTGCTGTAAATCTGCCTGAAACGTTTTTTGACCTTCTTCCTTTCTGCCTGGAGTAACCCCGGTAACAAACCAGGTTGGGAACGCACCAAACCTCACCACCGGGAGATGCCTTCGCCAGCCAGGAAGAGGGTGGGGATGAAACTGCTGGTTTGGCAGGGGAGGAGGCAGAATAGAAAGGTGACAGGGATTATGAAAACAAAGCTCAAGAACCAAAAGAACTAACCGGAGTGCTATGCTCACCTGGGTGGGTTTGCCAAACCACTTCCAAAGCTGCCGTGCAGGGAGGAAGGCAGCGATTTTGGGTCTGTTTTCTACCGAAGGCAGCCTCTGCCGTTTGGCAAGCTCCTTGGTGGTGGGCAGATGGATCCCCTCCCGCTTTTTGGGCCTGCTCTTGTTGCTGCTCTGCGGTTGCTTCTGCTGCGGCTGCGGCTGCTGTTGCTGCTGCGGCTTCTGGCCTTGAGGGTGAGAAGACAGGCGGGATTTTCCTGCCTGCTTGGTCTGCTTCGGCGTGAGAGCCTGCTGGACTGAGGAGCTCGGCTGGGCATCAGCCGCCTCCTCATCTGAGCTACAAGACGAGTCTTCATCCGTGGTGGAAGAGGAGGAGGAACTGGAGCTTGATGAAGATGAGGTGGAGGATGCGGATGACGAGGACGAGGAAGAGGAGGAAGAAGAGCTGCTACTGCTGGAAGAGGAGGAGGAGGAGGAATTAGATGAAGACAGAGGGGTCGAAGCTCTGGAGCTGGTTGAGCTGCTGTCCTGAGCTTCACCTCCGTTCTTCTCGGCTTCCTCTTCGCCCTCAGACTCCGAGCTGCTGCCGCTGCTGTTGCTCTCAGTCTCCTCCGCGGCCGTCGCTGGGGTGGTTTTGACTTCTTGATCCTTGCCTCCAAAAGTCGAAGTCGAAGATTCCCCCTCTGCTGCTTTAGCCCTTGACGATTTCTGCTTGGCTTCACTGCCCAACGCAGCGGGGTAGCCCAGCCCCAGGACACTCTTGCCGTCCCTCCTGCTGGTCAGGTTTGACCCCTCCAGCATCCTCATGGCCTCCTTTGTTTTCTTGGTCTTTGGAGACATCACTCCTTCATGGTCCAGTTTGATGAGGATTTCATTGTCCAATTGCTTTCTCTGAGCCTTGGCTGCCGAACCAAACTCCTGCGACTCCTCGGCAGGCCTTCCCTTCTTGGCCTTGGTTTTCCCGGAGGGGTTGTCGTTGGAGCTGAAGGACCCCAGCGCCCCCGGGAGCTCACTGTAGGGTTCCGTTCCAAGCACATTGCTGAACGCAGGAGGCTGAAAAGAAGGCGGAGGTGGGCTATGGAGTTTAGCAGAGATCTTCATTTTGCCGGCTTTATTCCGTTTTTCCTCTGCAGGTGGGGGAGATCCTCCTGCTGGATTCTGCTGGCTTTTCCTTGACCCCTTCACACTTTGCTTACCAAGGCAGACTGCCTTCTCTGGAGCAGAAGGGAGGTTTGCTGAAGAATCTCCCTGGTCTGTCTCTTCCGGTAGGACTGCTTCTTCTGGAAAGGAGCAGAAAGCAGATAGACTGAGAGATGCAAATATCACCCATATGACATTTCCAGTAAGCCAGGATGGACTCCCTCAAGTCACAATAGTTGCTGAATATTCCCTGCACGTAACTCAGGAGCTGAGGCCCTGGGTGGGGAGGGGGATTTAAAAATTTCTGCTCTTCCTTCATGGCTTGCTTTTTTACCATACTGTTCACTCCAACCAGCGACCATCTTAGCAAGGCCCTTTTTGAGGACTTAATAAATAATACAGGCCAGTAGGTCTGAGGCTAACACCGATGAACTGCTGACCGCTATAAAGAGGGCGCGCTGTGAGTTTCCTCTATCACAAACCAAGCTGAGAAAGCACAATCTAGATCTCTCCGCTCTATGCGATACTTACCGCTGCCCAGATACCGTGCCCTGAAATACAAGGTGAGATGGTGGCTCATTCAGTAGCATAATAGACTTAGCATGAGCCAACCTCATGACCCTTCTCATGCTAGCCATGTCCTGGGAGCAGTGCTGAGAGGGCAGCCTTAGCCTCTGGAGGCCTCACCTCAGCCACTAGTTGCAGACTGCTCGCTTTCCTAGCTGCAGGCAGAGCGCTGCATCCATAGGGTGGTGGAGCAGCTGCAATGTCGAAGCTCCTTTCCCTCCCTCTGCAAGCTCAGCCATTGGAACTGTTCCACCTCCCTACAGGTGCAGCGCTCTCCCTGCAGCTCGGAAAGGGAGCAGCCTCCCAGCGTGTCCGCAATTCATGGCCGAGGCTCATGCCCACAGATGCGCTGCTGAGAAAACGGAGTGGCGTTTCCAAATCTTGTTTGCAGCACTGAATTCAAGAACCCCAGCTGGTAAATAACTAGCTCTCTAACCAACCAAATCCCATGAACAAACTCCTGCAAGAAGGAGAGAAACGCAGTAGCTGCTCAAGACTTTTCCTGAACTTTGGGTCACAGTGTTGGATGGAAGCCGTCTTCTAGGGAAGGATGAGGATTAGGAAGTTTAGCAGCAAAGACCAGATGCAGACCTGCACTAGTGCAGGTTGGGTGTTTGCAGAACCACCTAGGCAAAGGGATGCTACTCTAGGAAAAGAAATGCTACATTACCAGATGAAACAGTTGGCACAAGGACTCACTGAACTGCACGTTAAAACGGTGAATCAACATACCAGCTTTCAGCTTGATGCTTGGCTTTCTCCCACGACCTTTGCCCTTGGCCACTGGCTCCTCTGACCCGAGTGTACTGCCCTCTTTTCCTTCCCCAGCATCCTTGCTGGACTTCCGGCTGCGGCGCTTGGTGCTGGGCACCAAGAGGGCAGGGGAGGGCTCCGCACCTGTAACATCAAGTCACACGGATGAGCAATCCTGGTGTATGCCTGCCCACTAATAAAACCAACCCGCGCCAAAACGGCAAGTCTGAATTTTCAGCAGCAGCCATTAAAAAGGAGCTTGTTGCTGTCCCCAGATTTTCACGGGCATCACACAATGCCTATGAGGGATGCACATGAAGTGCTATTGGGAAACTGCCACCTACTAACGCCAGGCAGACAGGGATTCACCCCATCACCCCAAAATGGGTTCTCCTTCCAACACCCCAGCCCTAGAAAACTCAGTCCTGATCCGCATAGCTTAGGACACAATCCTGGGACAAAAACAGTCGCGAATTATCCCTGGAATCTTACGGGATGGTTCCCTAGCATGGGAAATCTCCCTTTTGAGCGGGTTTAAAAGGAGGCGGCTCATGGGCAAAAAGACCAGGGCTCTGGGGGAAACCTCATGCAAGAACCCAGTTCAGGAGGCCAGACTTACACTGGATCTTGTAGTCTGGTGGTAGAAGCCGAATATGAGACAGGGGGATCCGGCCAGTGTCCCCATCATCAAATTCCACCGTTATCAGATCCCCATCCTCCTCCAGATCAAGAGCCCCTGTGGTTTGAGGGGAAAGAGATTAGAAAGAGAGGACTGGGAACACTCTCGGCTAGAGCAGTAGAGAGGAAATGGGCCAGACTCTGGCACTTGGAAGTTATGACGGATGGAGGCAGGGTCAGTTTCAGAACCTGCTACTAAGCCAGACCCATTTGGGGCGAACAATCTGCGATCCAATTACACACCGCACCCTCAAGCGCAAAACTACTCTTTCAACACAGTCATCCCAAGAGCTTAACCACATGATTCCACCCCACAATTCCATTCCATCTCTCCTCACGCCGATTCACTCTTCGTTTGCACTGATGTCCCTTCGTTATGGCCTGTCTAATAGCCTCAGATCCATCTCTGACTGGATTTTATCACCACCCTTGGCTATCGTAGGCCACCTCTTATTCCTCTTCCCTCCCAGATAAAGAATCACTGTTTCATCCCTCTCTCGTTGTATCAGTCTCCCCAGTCTGTTAGTCATGTGCAATCCCCTCTTATGCTCTCTTCGGCTAGTGCACCTTGCACTCCAAGGGCCACTTTGTCATTTGTGGCCACTTTCCAGGCCAGTCAATATTAAACCACATGACCAGGGCATTGTGGGGAAGCAGGAAGTGCTTTGCTGTCAGCTCACAGCCCTTCCTACTGCTTTCTTTACAGACACTTTTTACGTCTAAGATTCCGAGGCCGAATGGAGTCAGGCACTCAGGGTACAATTTTCAAAAGTGCCTATGTGACTTAGGCGCCTATGCCCCATTGAAAGTCAGCTGGACTTAGGCTCCTATCTCACTTATGGGCTTTTGAAATTTTTTATCCCCCCCTCCTAGGCTTCTGTTGAATTTCAATGGTATTTAAGCATCTAACTCCCTTAGGCCTCTGTGAAAATCCCAGCATAAGTGAACAGTAATATTGGCCCACAAGGCAGCTATGATGATTACCTACCACAATGGGGCTCTTTGCAGAGTCAGGCACTACTCCAAGTAAGGAATCTGGCCTGGCAGGGCTTTCACAACAGGCTTTGGGGCTGCACTGTACTAGTCCACTGATTCTCCTGAAGTTTTGTGCTAAAATACTCCTGGCTTGTGAGCGTAAGAGGGACAGCCATGATATGCTCTTACCTCTGACCACGGTCCCTGGGTAGAGGCAGCGATACTGCTGGCTCCAGTAGGCGGCAATTCTTGTTCCTTCAGGCAGGAACCTCACAGAGGTCGGCTTCACGTCAATAATCTGTTTGGGGTGGGACAGCAAGTTACTAACCCGCCTCAGGCCTCCATGATCTTTTGTCCTCCACACTAGTGTTTCAGGAGACTGGCTGTCAATGGACACTGCCAAGACCTCCCCAGGGAGGACTTCCTTCTCCACCAGGATTCAAAGGTGCCTCTGCTGAAGGCTGCAGAGCAGGAGAAGGGCGGCCTCTATAGGAAAGGGTCCCATTCCTCCACGTGATACAATGCAGGACAGCGCGGAAGACTCAAAGTCCTACAGTCCCTGGCAGGACAGGCCCTGGTGTGTGTTCATCCAATGCCAGCGATGGGAAGCTAAATCCACAATGCCGGGAAGGGAATTACATTTGCCGGGGCACACAAAGTGATCTGTCTGGCACCTGCTGCATGCTGATGGGGCACCCGGGGCAGGATTGGGGGCACCGCTGCAAGCCGCAACTACCCACCAGCCAAGGAGGGTTTTTCCTTTTGCCTCCCCCATCCCCGATATGAAAATCACATTGCACATGTGGCGAGTAAAATGGCCCAACTTACTGCTTCCTGCAGAAGCTGCTCCAGACAGTAGATGTGGGGACGATTTCCCCTCTCCCCTTCCACCACGACTCGGTATCTGAAAGCACAAGACCCCATGGCATCACAAGGTATCAGAGCTTAACAAGAAGGACCCACTGTGCCCCAATAACCCTTCCCTGGGCTTAGATCCTTCCCCAATGTCCTGCCTTCTCCAAGCCCTATCATTTTCCACCTCAAAATCCCCAGTTTAGCCAAGGCTGTTTAACAGGAGGCTTGAGGAATTCACTGGTAAACTAGGGTAGCTCATCATGGTAAATTCCTCCTTCCAGCCAAACACAGCTACTGTCCCCAGCTTTGCAGCTCTCAAGAAACATCTTCGACTCGTCAGTATCCAGCTTGCTTGGCGCAGAATCACCTGTGCTGGATCACACCGCAGGTGCTAGAAAGCACTGAGCAGACCCCCCCCCGCCGGGTCTCTGGTGGAGCTAGGGCTGAAACCCCACTGTGCACGAAGGACAGGGCAGCAATACTGTGCGTACATCCATCCCAGGGGAGCCCCCAAAGCAGGCGCTATCCCCCCCGCCATAGCAGGGTTCATCAGGGAGAGGCTGCCATTTTACTCACATGTCAGGTGAGTGCACGGTCTTCACGTGTCCGGCATAGAGCAGCTTGTCATCCATGGGAATGAGGACACGCAGCCCGTCCTTCAGTTCATCTTTGTCAATGATACAGGAGCGGGGGGCTGCAGGACCACGGAGCAAGACATGGAGTGAGCGGCTCCATTCAACACAACAGAAAGGGGCAGATCCCATGGGACAAGGGTCTGGTAAGAACCAAAATAGGCCATTCCACAGCTTTCAACAACACCCGCCACTCCCACTGGCCTCAGTTAGACTGTCAGCTGTTTGGGGCAAGGGCTGTCTTTCTTTGTACAGCTCCTAGCACAATGAGCCCCTAGGCACTTCGGTGATACAGTAATAATACCAATGGGCCAGCCAAAACCCAGCACCTCGTAGAGATTGGTCTTTACCTAGAATCCTGTAGGGGTGCTTTAAAGGAGTAAGTGGGTGGCTCTTTACTGGCTTATGGTTCCTAACTAGGGGCTAACGCACAGAACAAAATCAGTCATCACTGGGCTCTAGTCGGGGGAAGGGTAAAGGCAGATAATGCAAACCCCTTTCTTTGAGTTATGATCATATCATTCCCAGGTGAATGCAGCGCAGAGACCCTGCCTGATTCTCCAGGCAGCCCTGCTATTGGGCCGGCTTTGCAGCTGCACTGACTGAGACACAAGGAAGGTCAAGGGACTTGGTTGGGGGCCAAAATACTGGTCAGTGGTTCAAACGGGGATTAGAACTCATAGCCCTCCTGGGACCCAGTCCTTTGTTCCAACTGCTTGTAAGCACAGCCCGCCCCAATGACTGATGGCGCGCTCCTGCGACTGCTGGGCAAGGCAGGTCGGGCCTGTGGAGGATTCAGGGCACACAGAATGAGAGCTGTGCTCCTCATCAGAGCGGAGCAGCATCCCCTGTATAACACTGAGCAGGCTGCTCTTTACCCAGCTGGAAAAAGCTCATCCAACTCCCCCATCCATTGCTGCCGAAACACCAGACGTGTTTAGAAAAGCTTCCCCTCCCCGACAGCGACAGCCTCCGGCTCTCACCTGGGGTAGGCGCCCGCTCTACAAGCATGCTCAGGGGGAGATTCTCGTCCTCCGAGAAGCTACTGTCTTGATTGGGCTCAAAGTCCTCTTCGGCTGCCATGCTTTCCATCAGCTTGCTGACTGCACCGCCCTTCCCTCGGTTCTGGAGAAGGAAACAAAAGAGCACATCAGAAACCTCGGCCACATCTGGTATCGAGCCTCAGGAGCCATTTTAAAAACCCTCCTTCCCCAGCTCTGCAGTTTCCTTTCTAAGTGACCCCCATTAGACGTGGAAGGTTCCATGCCGAAGGCCAAGATGCAACATCCCTGCCCCAGCCCCGACTCTACGCCCGCCATTCTCCCTCCCGGGGTAAGTAACCTGGCCATTCAGGACACAATGTAATTAGGACGCAGACCTCCTCAGCGTGAACCACTTCAGTCAGCGGGCCCTGCCAATGCCGTACCCAAAGTGACAGTTGCCTTTTGGTAGCTCATGGAGTTCTTTGCTTTGTTTATCCCCCACTGCTGTCGTCAGCTGAATGAGGGCTCCGAGAGCCCTTTCATACATTCTAGCTGCATTTCTTGACCTGCCTGGACATTAAAAGAAATGTTGACGTGCCGGGTCCGTCAGAACAGAAACAGGCAGCCGCAGGACTGGCCTGAGATACTTGTGATGAGAAACGGAAAGAAGGGTGTTTCGGCTGCTGTGGCAGAGTCCGACAGGGTCCCTTATAACCTGGAACTGGTGAGGAGGGACTCCCTGGGGAAGGTGGCAGTTCAGTCACCACTCCCATTCAGTCTTGAACTCTTGCCCACTGGTCCAGCAACATCCCTCAATGCTGCCCTAACGCGGCCACGTTCTTCCGGGGCACAAGTGGAATTTGGTTGGCGAGCCCACTCAGTCCTGAGCTCCCTGAACTGTCACCTGGATGTACCTTCCCTCGGGCCCGAGAAAAGTCACTAGATGGTGGTGTTCTACATTCATCTGAGTCTTTAGGCTTCCTGGCAAGAGGAGAACTTGAAAGAAATAAAGTCTGTCTTGCCTGTAGAGGTGTTTCCGTACAACCCTTCCTGCCCCAGTCTCGTTAGCGAGAACACTTTATAGTGCTACCAACGTCCCAGCTCCCAAAAGGGTGTGTCTGTCTGTCTGTCTTCCCCCCTCACAATGCAATATGGCAGGAAGGAAGCAAAAACCCAGCTGTCTTGCTACAACCTGACTTCAATCTGTGGAGTCAACCCTCACCTCTTTCTTCACCTCCTTTGCTTTCACCTTGGCTTTACTCTTCTTGTTGGCGCTCAGGGAGTTGGCCAGGCTGACCCGGGCATCGGAGGGGGAGCTGGAGATGCCAGGGGGAGACATGGAAGAGGAGGAGGAGCAGCAAGGGGCCTCTTTACCCTTCTTCCTCTGCTAAAAGCAAATACAAAACAACCCCCGCCCATAAAAAGGCTTGATCAGTAACGCTCACTAGGCAGTTACAGGGGAAAGATGGAGCAAAGGGGAGAGCAGCAGTTCGTATTCAAACAGAGACTCCAGCCACGATGGGGCAGAGCCCAAGTGGGCAGCTTGCCAGACTCTTGCACTGTATTGAGGCTCTCACTGCCTCTCTGGCACTCTGCATTCAGCATCGACATTCCAGCGAGAGCTTTTCATTACCCCAGCCTGCACCCCCCGCTGACCAATTCTTCCCCCAGAACTGCTGGAAAAGGACCCCACCTGATGTCATGTCACAACTTGTCTAATTCTTCCCATAAGCCAATCTCCCCAGTAAGCGGTAAATAGGCCAAATTGGAACCAAAGGAACCTAATGCTTCAGCAAACTGGTTAGCACGTGATTGGGAAGGGAGCACAGCTATTCCCCGAGAACGTGAGGATCTAGGACGTCACTGGGCTAAAGGCAAAGCGCCTCGAAGGCCATGTGATGGGCGAGGGAGGCAGAGGGGACCAGACCGGGGGAGACTTGGGGGCGAGACAGGAGTTTTCCCTCTGACTGCAGTACACGGTTTCCGTGGTGGAGACAGAGCAAATTTTCCAGTCCCCAGTTTTACAATGGGGCAGAAAAAGGATAGCACGGCTAGCCTGGGGGTTATATCCTGCCCCATTGAAGTCAATGGGAGTTTAACCACCACTTCAGCAGGGACAGAACCTCCCCCAGAATCCCTAAACCAAGGTCCGGTATAGTCAGGCAAGAGCAGCTAGCCTACTCCAACGTTAAACTGGGCAGTTGTGGATAAAGGAAGCTCCTTTAGGGTCAGTGGGGAGGGTGTTTCCATGCAGCAGCGACCAGCTGCTGAGATGAGATGGCCATTAAACTCACCTCCTTCCAGGTGCCAGGATCAACAGAATTAACCTGCCAGCCCCACTCCCCTGCAAGTCAGTCATGCCCCCGGCTGTGTGCCCCACCCCAGCAAAGCAGCTCCTACCTTGCTCAGCTCTTTCCTTTCCTTCCCTTTGCTCCCCTCCTTTTTGGGACTCAACGGCGCCCCCTTCCCGCAGCGGCTGGGCTTGGAAACAGGGGTGGAGCTCGTTGGTGTGCTGGGCGTTGGCATGGATGAGGAAGTGTTGGCGTCGTGGAGGAAGATGCGCTCGCTCCGGCGCCGGTTCCACAGGTCGTCGTCACTCGCCTCCAGCCCGAACTCGAAGCTCAGGTCCTTGGTGGACTTGAATTTTTTCAGCTTCCGGCCTTTCTCTGCCCCCATTTTGGCTTTGTCAGTGCTCCCGGGGCTGGGGTCCATGCTGCTGGGTGCCTGGACGGGGGTGGCGCTGCCTTGTTCCATCAGCCCCTTTTTCCCACGCAGTAGCCCAGAGGGAGATTTCTTCCGGATCTTTATCTCACTCTCCGAGTCGGTGTATTCAAACTCCGTTCCTAAATACAAGGAGGTTGAACCATCAATGCACAACTTTGATAAGGGTGGTCTGGGTCTGACCCAGCGTCCTCTGGCTTTGATGCCGGACTTTACACTTGCACCGCAGAGCATGGCCAAAAATCCCCAAGAAAATCCACCCTAGTTCATTGCACAGAGCCACACCTGGAAATAGAAGTGAACTCCCCAGAGGGGACAGGGGGGAAGAGGAGATCTCTCCTTCTCGTCGTTCCCACGAGAGCGCTGTGAGCAGCGAAGAGTAAGGAACAACCCCCACCGCACCCACCAACGCAGCATCGCTCAGAATTAATGACCATTCCCATCACTTCCCCTTTCCTTACCTCCCAAGAGCCACATCAATCCACATTTCCCAGCCTGCTGCCTGTGGGGTATGCCTCGCCACCCCTAACTTCTCCCCGCAGTCACAGAAAAGCCTGCACTCATTTTAACAAGTTACAGACAGGGCTCGGTATGAAAGGGTTTGGTGGGCTGACAGAAAACAGAAACTCCTCCTGCGGGGCAAAGGCTGACTCCCTTAATGGCCGGGCTCTTCACACAGACCCACTTGGCTATGTTGGGTTAGGATGAAATGTTTTATTAATTAAAAAACCCCAGCTTCAAGCGATGCTTTCTGATTGGCCAGTGAGAGCAGAGGGGCCCTTCTATTGGCTCCAGTAGTCACTGTAATGTTCAGAAGAGGTAAATGATCTCTTGCACTTAGCAAGTGGAAATCCCCTCCCGCTGTCCTCTTCCCTGTACCACAGCAGAGACCTGAGACAATATCTGGCTGAGGTCCTTTCTGGCCCCCATTACGGCAGTATCCGAGCAGCTCATGCTCTTTGAGGCATTCATCCTCCTGTGACGTAAGGCAGTGCTATTATCCCCATTGTACAGATGGGGAACTGAGGCACGGAGACACTATGGTGACTGGCTCAAGGTCACACAGGAAGGCTGTGGCAGAGCAGGGAATTGACCCCAGGTTTCCTGAGTCCTGAGATAACATCCTAACCTTGAGACTACCGTTTCTCCCCTTCCTGACATTAACAGTTCATCCCTACCTCTAGTCCCCAGTGAAGTGTCATCAATTCCTCCAGTTCTCCTTCTCTGACAAACACACAAACAATGAATGAAGATGCTCCAAGGCATGAAATTGGGATCAAAGTTACCCCATGTTTGTGTGAGTGAGAGAATGTCACACGCACACACTCTCTCTCTCTCCTTCACTAGCTAAAAACCAATGTTTTGCCTCCCCCTCTCCCTCAATGAGACATTCCAAACATGCATAGGAAGAGGGCAAGGCAAAGTCAGTCAAAGCAGGCACTGGTTGAAACGAAGGATCCATTCATAGTTATGATATTAACCCTCCTTTTTATGAACACAGATTAGACAAGTTCTAGACGCTCTGGGTTTCAAGAGGGACAGGTTACGAGAAGCAGCTGTGATAAATTCTTCACGGAGGCTCCTGGAACAAGTTGGCAAAAGCCTAATCTAGCATGGAAATGGTGCTAAAATAAGCGGGGCTCCCAGGGAAGACATCATTTTCCATTCTGAAGCATGCCATAAATTCCATTATCATTTAATAAATATTAATAAAGAGTTTATAAATGGAACCTTTATAGATCTGGCTGCCTGAGAAAGATGTCACCCTGGGGTACCTTTGGCAGCACGGTGCATGGGGAGGAAAAGACGAACGTGGAAGACAGAGACTGCAGCAGACAGACAGAGAGACACATGTCCACCAATCTGAGTGCACAACACAGTGTAAGGAGCTTCCGAGTTCCAGTCTGATAACGACTCCCTCTATGGCCTTGGACAAATCACATAACTTCTCTGCCTCAGTTTCCTCATCTATAAAATGGCCTTGTTTCATTTTTCTCTTTTTAGTCCCCCCCCCCCTTTCTTGTTTTGTGGCTCTCCCCCCACTACATCCCAGGACAGGAAAGTGACAGGAGAGAGCTCAGGGAGACGGGCAACACACGTTCTCAAGCTAAGCTGGGGGCCGAAAAGCAAAAGAGGAGAGGCGCTTTGGGTGCTGGGACGCAGTCCTATTATTCGTGAGCTGCTCCCATGCTGAGTGCATTCAGAGCTTCTCCGGGAACAGGGAGGAGGTGAACTGGGACTCAGCACTTTTCCTTGTTCCAATGTCCCCTCTGCCCTGCACCAGCCTTGCACACTCCCTGCGCCCTGAAGGACCCACTACCCAGGCAGCGAAACGCTACCTAGAAGGCCTGCTGCCACCATGGGGCTTCCTTCAGCTGCCTTTGCTGCTTGCCCAGGGAGGTGGCACTTTGGGCTCAAAAGTTAGTGGAGTAGCATGTGTGCATCTGAATCCCAGTGATCCCACAGCCACGCCGGAGGCCTTGTCTCTGCGGACCTGCTCTCCGCAACCCCTGGAAGTCAAAAGGCGCCTTTCCATTGACTTCAGTAGACTGTGGATCCAGTGCAGACTGCAGCACACAGCAAAGGTACCATGGCCTGTCCAGCAGGCACAAACTCAGCTCCTTGCCACGCGCACCCTGCAGGAAACCTCACCGACCCATCCTTAATTACAGCCACACGGGCTTCCCCTCCTCTGCCCCCTCGCACTGTCCTACAAAGGGGCAAGGGGCTGTCAGAATGGAACACCATTTCACTCATGTGTTCAGCACAGAGATGGGGGGTAAGGGGGGAAAGAGGATGACAATCCAACACACCCTGGGGCCCCAACAAAGAGAAGCCAGGCAGTGTCAGTTTAGAAGCCCCAAGGAAAGCCACTGATGCAAGCAACCAGCAGCAAACAACTGGATGCACTTTGCCAGGCAATGTGAGGTTTACTCTTGACCACAGTGGGTTGCTATCCCTCTGTGCTGGTGCTCCCCCTGCAGAACCATGACGTCTGGGCACACTGGCCCAGCAGCCACCACCAGATGGACTGGAGCCCACCCACCTCTCTAGGGGCAGTGGCCCTGTAAGACAACCCCAGTATCCTCAACATGGGTGCTTCACTATGGGCCTAAAATAGGGGGAGAGATGCAGGAGTGGGGAGTTGTGTGTGTGTGTGGGGGGGGGGTTCTGCTCCCTCTCTTTAGAAGCCATCACTGAATGAAAACCTTGAACCAATATTTCCATCCATGCTCCTCAGGTCCCCCCCACCCGCACCTTCAGCACAGGTGGGACCCTCCACTCCCATGAGTTCTCTTCATCTTGTACCCAACAGCCCCCTCCCCATGGGACTTACCCATCAGACTCTGCCGCTCTTCTTTCTTCTTCGCTTTTTGCTTGGCCTCCAGCTGGATGATGGAAAGAGGAGGGGGGACAATGGGGCTCGGCATAGCACTAGCAGCAAACCTCGCTAGCAGTCCCAAACCGCTCTCATCCAGAGCCGGGGACGAAAGCCTGTCGTTGCTGTCCATCCCATAGTCCTCTGCTTCCTCCTCTTCCTCTTCCTCCTCTTCTTCCTCGGAGCTAGAATCTAGCACGCAGAAAAAAGGAAGCCCATTACAAATCTAATCAGGTTTCCACTGTCCATCCTTCAGCCCTGGTGCATCAGCTTCCCAGCAAACAGAGCGCCAGGGTTTCTATCACTGTAAGCCTATGGCGTCCTCTCTTACGCTGCAGAGCCACCCAAACTGAGCTAGACACCTTAGACCACGGAAAACAAGAAAGTGCTCGTAGTCACAGAGCGTATAACTCCTCACCTACTAAGACTTGCCTGGTAATACCAGCCTTGTTCAAACAGGTGCACACGGTAGCATGCGGTCAAAAAAACAAACAGAAAAAAACCCCACAACTGAACCCATATGGGGCAAAGGAGGGAAAGAGAGACTTAGGCGAAGATTTTCAGATTTTATTATTACATTTTGCCTCTCCCTCTTCATAATGAAATCCTTTGCTTTGTGACTGCCCTGGAATGGCTCTGTAACGGCAACAGAGCTCTCCTTCACTGAAGGGGAATACAAGAAATCAGCACGTGCCCTGGCAGGGAGGGAAGAGACACACAGAGCAAGACAGAGACAAAGACAGAGATGGCAAGACGGAGGCAGGGATGGGGGTGGGGTATCAAGAGCAATGAAATTTGAATGCTTAAGACAAATAATTGCGGATGGAGAGAGGCATAAGGGAAGAGAATGGCAGTTCCTAAGGGGTAATATTTTCAGCAGATTGCTTCGGAGCTGGGGCATGAGCCGTGTTCCACTAACACATGGCATAAAACTTTCAACATATGCCCCTTCAGGCCCAGCCCAGTAATGCAGGATCAGTTGCAAGTGGGCATGAGTCCAGCTTTAACAGGACAAATCCTTATGCAAACAGATCACCTGGCCTGATACAAGTGGAGGGCATTTTGCTTTGATCTTTTACTCGATGGGGGAGGGTTTGGGGGGAAATTAGGGGAGGATTGCACACTCAGAAGCGTGCATCACTCTCTTCCCTGTAGCACATTCTTGCTAGTTAGTCTGTAAAGCAGCTTGAGGGTGATTAGTTACTGAATGTGTGATTCAGCAGGTACTGGTTAGAAAGGAATGTCTCTGTATAGTTAATTGCAACAAAATGGATCTGGTAAACCTATTTAAGAGCTCTAGTTTAAAAGGAGAAATGAACTGGGATCCTCAAGAATGCCCAATTTCCTTCAGTAGTAGGAATGTTATTTGCACCATCAATGTCTAGCTCTCAGTTCCCTATAGGCTAAGGTCTTTGCATTCTGAAAGACTACCAGCCTAGAAATCAAACCATAATCCTCTTTCAAAGATGAACTGAACAGGAAAACATTTTTCCTTCCACTTGTGCCCTCTATGATATAAACAAAAATGGTCTCAATGTCCCCCTCCTCCCCAAACTCCCCCTCCCCCTTGACTTGCCTTTTAACCTTAGAAACAACAGAAAACAGTTTTGCCTTCCCTGTTTTTACTGGAATCCTGTCACTCACCAGTTGAATGTGCCTGATGAATTTTTCACAGAGAGAGCATGAGTTAGGAGTTAGAGTTAAATAGCTACTAACAAATCAAAGAATTTTAGATCACTAAAAATTCCTTCCCCCTTTCAGTTGCTCAGTCTTGTTTCTTGGGGTGTCAAAATCCCACTAGTTCTACAGTCCTCCAGCAAAAACAGGGAAATCCGGACCTGGTATTACTGACATTAACACCATGCAAGGTAAAGACCAAAAACAATTGGGGGGAGGAGGGGTGAAATAAGAACACTTCCTAGTTTTATTTCTCACTCAGAAACAAGCAGAAAGGGGCACTACTTCTAGTCCTCTGCAGTTCAACTTTTAAATTAAAATGCATCCAGATCAGTGAGACAAAAGTTACCCGCATAAAGAGAGCCAGCAAGTTGACTTGCATTAGAGACACTCCCATTAATATGGTGCAGAAGGACAGTCATAAATCCTGACACTGACCAGCAATCTCAACTCTTCTTCATCAACTGAGACCTGCCCTCCTTGCAAAAGTTCCCACAGACTAAATGCCAGCCTGCAGGTCCCATGAGATTTTCATGGGCAATAAAAGAAAAACAGAGATCACCAAAGATATGTCAACTAGAGATACCCCTTTCCCCCCCTCCACACTACACACAGTTTAGTACATTGGCCAATGGCCCATCTACCACAGAAACTCCCATAGTGGAACTTTGCCCTCGCTGTTGTATAGTCACATCACCAGCCATCTAGTACTTTAGGCCCATGCGATGGGGAGATTTCTGTTAAAATGGCTGTAATGCTGATCCCCCCCGTGTCTGTTGGATTTCCTTAAATCAGGGAGACTGGTGTTTGTCCCTGCTTCGTTTCCTAGCCTGCCTGCCTTCCTTTTCCCTATTACACAACCCCTGGGAGGCACAAAGATATAGGATTTCCCTCAAGGGTTTAACATGTTAGATAATTCACAAGCAGAAACTGATGAAAAGTAGTCTCCTGACCCCATCTCTAAATCTACAGCATTGAACCAGTGAAGAGGTACTAGCCCAAGAGGTTGGGGAAAAAAATGGAGAAATCTTTCAATATATTCCCAAGAGTCTGTCCTGTCTGATCCATAGCCCATTTCCAGGTGGACTGCACAGTAGCTTGGCTATTGGGGCTGCACCTGTTCTGTTCACACACTTATTTGCCAAGTGGTTATGATGGAGTCAGTCATTCGCGCTATCAGTTTCAGAGTCTTGGCTCTAACAACTCTTCCTGGCGGGAGTGGAGGAGAATATTTCAGCACTGGACATGAAACGCCCACCGATAGCTATCCACTGGTAAGCGTGCCTCACAGGTGCCCACTATGCCTGATCTGTGGTGGATATGAATCTGGAACACAGCTTGAGAGCTCTCGCTCACGCTGTAGCAGCTCATTCTTTTAAATCTGCACATCCCCACTTCAATCTCCAGTGAGTTGGCTTGGCCGAGATGGCAGCCATCAGACTATCGTTCTAGCGAAGCCTCCACATTTAAAACAGGAAGTCAACCAGCTGCACCCAAACTAACAGAATCTAGCAGGATGAATAGCTAGGATGACTCCACCATGTTCTGTTGTACAGATCTGGTTGATGAGGAGGGGAGGGAGAATGCCCACCGCCAGCATGAAATCAAAAAGAAACTAGTCGTTCTGCTGGGCTAGGGGAACGCCTTTCATTTAACGCTTAAGCTCCTCTTTCAGCAAGCCCAACAATTCGTTTAGCATATGCTAGTCCATAAAATGTCTCAAACAGCTACAGTATTTCAAATGCACTAAAGTAAAACAGATTTAAAAGCCATGACGAAACTGATCATTATCCCTGCTACTGAAAATACAGGATATAACAATAGACCTGGCAGTTATTTTAATCTCCTTCAAATATATTTTGTCATACAGTGGAAAGACTATGGCAGATATGTACTCAAAGCATTTTAAAAGATCACCCATATTTTACCCCCAGAGACTCAAGCTTCAGAACAGAAAATACGTTTTAAAATGTTCACAGCCTTCACCAACATCACTTTCCCCTACTCCCACCACTCATACAATTTATTTCTTCGCTACATATCCATCCCTCTCTCACAACCTGCACATTCTCTCACCTCTCACTTTTTCCGTGGACAAGAAAAAATTAAAACTATTTTTAACTACTCTGAGAACTCAAACACTTCAAAGCTAAAAACAAAGGTTACTTTATGATTAAATACTGAGCATGTCGTCTGGGTATACAGGCTGCTATGGTGGCCCACAGCAGCCAAATTAATGTAGCTTGCACATTTAGGCTCTGTTGCTCTCACGCATGAAGTGTGTAAGTGTTCCATTGAACTTAATAGGTCTACTTAAAGTAAAGCAAGTACATAAGTTGTTGCAGGATCAGGGCCTTAAAACATTTTGGAAAGAAGTGATCTCTGGTCAAAGATAGAAAAAACCATTTTCAAAACATTATATTTTTTCTCAAACATCATTAACCAACCAATACTTTGCAAAGGAAAGAAAAGCATGTACCCAAGACCAAAACTCTTTACCTACTATTTTTAAGTATACATATACACACACACACACAGATGCATATATATATGCACACATACACACACACAAATTTATGTTTAAATGCTATCAATGGCAAATAAACTAGAGCCACCAAATACTTTATCAACAAAATTTCAACTTGTGTCCCCACAATTTTTTTTTTTTAAAGAGAATAATTGAAAACTCTCTTTGTTCTTTAGTCTTTCAAAATGACTGAGCTAGCGTGGGGTTTTGTTACTATTTATTTATTATTTATATTAGCCTGGCTTCTTGTTGTTAGGAGAGCAGTAAGTGAATAGGTTTTGTTAATGATGGACAGAAATTGGTTATGTTATTTAGTTTGCAGAGATTGATGTAACAGGATAGATTTGGAAGAGGGTAGAGAGGATGGGCAGAGGAGAAAGGGGAGTAAAACTACACAAAAATTCATTTCACACTGAAAAAAATAGCATGGTTTTGTCATAACGCCGAGCAGGCCTACAGCGTACAAAGCAGGCTAAGTACAGGCAGACTTTAGACAGCTGTTGGGTCCTTCACATTCAGATTGGATTCAACTGTCCTGTTCTGGACATTATTTTTAAAATTTTCCCTCATAAGATTGCACATAGTTTGTCAAACACAATCTCCCATTCTTTTAAGATTTCCCCCCGCCCCCCCAAGTGTTCTGCTGCTGACTCCAGAAATAATATGAATCACCAGAAAAATTATCCAATTCCTTAGGGTCAAGTTCAGAGGTAGGTGATTAAATCCCACTAGTTTATTATGGGTTAAAACTTCTCCAGAAGAATAGGAAAAAAGAGAAATGAACTTTTTATAAGGAAAACAAAAATCATGAAGGATGGGGAAATGTGGGTCTTTGGTTCTGGAAAGTTCACCGTGTTACCATCTTGACAGTTTGCAAAGTTCTTACATGGTTACCGAATGATGATTTTCTCACAATGTCAGATTTGCTCACATCAGAATATAGTGACACTGTTTACTCTCCAAGAAAAAAGAATGCCCCCAGGAAAAAAAAAACAAAGCTAAAGAAAAACGATGGCTTTCTGTGGTCAACTTTCTACAACCAGGTAAAAACCTTGCAAGCCATCAAGATGGTAATACTGTGAACTTTCCAGAACCAAAGACCCACATTTCACCATTCTTTATGATTTTTGTTTTCCTATTCTTCCCTCTCAGCTGGAGAAGTTTTACCCCATAATAAACCAGTGGGATTTAATCACCTACCTCTGAAGTTGATCCTAAGGAATTGGTATAATTTGTTTTGGTAATGCATTAGTGGGTTCTAGATCATGGCCCCAGGAATTCCTTTAAGACAAGGCCAATACCATTACAGGAAGTGGTATAGCTTCCTATATTGGGTACACCCTGCCTACTTAGTCCTTCCCTTTGCTTGGGAGAAGGAGATTTCCCATAAGGAAGTTTTACAACTGTAAGGCTTTTCTGGAGTCCTCAGCACACATACACACTCAAGCAAAGCTTCCTTGCAAGATTCTTCATAACAGAGAAATCAAAGTGGACATTGATCATCGTCAAATTAAAATAACCCAGAAAATGCAAACATCTAAGTGTTATTATTAATGGGGTTAACAGCGAAATGTCTCAGGTTTACAGATGACATAAAGAAAAGGTATTTTGCCTACCTACATAACAATGGTCAAGGTTCAGGTTCATGGTTAGTGACCCCTCGCTGAGCAGTGTCTGCCCTACTCCCAGCCAATCACTTTGCTTCTTTAGTGCAGCGTGAGAGCAAATGCAAGAGACCGATACAGACATTCAAAGCATCATGGATAGGGGTCAGGGGTGAAGGGATTGGCCAAGCAGCTGCAAGAAGAAAGCGAGCACTCCCAGAAAAGCTGAGGTTATTAATCGTTTTAGTATCAGGGAAAGCCATTAGAAACCCTATTACCCAAATATCCCTTAAAGAAATGCTTCAGAGAAAAGATTCATTTGCAGGAAACCCAGAATCAATAACCCCTCCTCCCTGCCCCACCAAACTTCCCTTCCCCTCCCCAATGTTTTGCATTTTGTCTCCCCACCACTAAATGACACCAGAGAATGGGGTTTTTTTTGTTATTAAATGCATTTCCTCCCCACCCTTATTCCAGATTTCCCTGCCCTCTCTGAAATCGGGAGCTTAAACATCTTAAACAGATAAATTGCTTGAAATATTCCCACGGCCAGTTTGGGTTCTTAAGTCTCTGGACAAGTTATCTATCTATTTTTTCTGGAACAAGTTGGGTAGATAAACCTCAAGAACTTGGTGTCTAAAAGGGATTGATATCCTCAAAATTTCCAACAGCAGCAGCAGCAGCAGCAAAAAAATAATAATAATAAAAAAAAGAAGCGGGTGGGGGAAGGAAAGGACGTAAAACTGAATGGAAGCTAAATCCGATTCTTCATAGAAAACACAGAGCCCGTGCCCTTAAAGGCAATCCACCAACACTGGATCATTTCAGGTTCTCTAAGGAATCAAACGTCTCTTCTCTGAAACATTCGTTCTTTCTTATGGCTTTTCTTTTTGTTAAATGCATCAGCAAGCTCATTTCAGAACCGAATTAATGTTCTCTAGCTTTTACGTTGTGTTCTGATTCTTAAAAATGGGTAACTTGTTTTTGTTGGGAAGGTGGGTCTAGGGGAGAGAAGAGAGGAGAGGTTAGGATAATCAGATCAAAAGCTTAAAAAACCCAAACAAAACCCTAACAATCAGCAGCTCTCTGACACAAACTAACGGCTACAAGGATTTTGCTACACTATGTTCAAATTTACAACAACATTTCCCTTACTTAACAGTACAGATGTGCTATCTTCTTTTGGGAATTGAGCTTCAAAATTCCAGGGCTCATTAAAATGACTTTGCCCCCCGTGATTATTATTTAATGAGTGTGTTCTAAAAGACAAACCACCTTGTGTCTCTTGAGGAAGTTTCGTGGGACCTCTTTTCCCACTTAAGAGCTAACGGTGGGCAGACAATAAGCCAAATATTTTGGAGTTGGGGTGGGGAATCAAAGGAGGAATCAAATTTAGTGCACTAATTTCCACATACTTGAGCATTTGTGGGTTAAAGTACAGGATCTGAAAAATTTATAACCCAGAAAGATTTTTTTCCCCTAAAAATGTGTTCTGTGTGTGTGTGTGTGTGTGCGTGCGCGTGCGCGTATATATAAGAAAAAAATCTTTGAGTTTTAAATATTGTAGACCATGCACTAAGCCACCCTTTTGAAGCAGAAAGATAAATAATATCAATAAATAAATTATTAATATTTTAGGATCTGCCTCAAAAGATTCTATTAGGAAAAAAATAGAATGAACAACCTATGCAAAATATAAATGAAATTAAAAGCGGGGCAGTGGTGGGGGAGAGAACAACTTATGTTTGTTTCATCCTGGACAATGTAGCAAGTGCCAATGCAATCAGGGATATTTGAATAATAGAGAGTGCCCAAGACTATGTTAATTCCAGTTCTACTTGGTGGGAGTGGGGGAAGGGGTAGGCAGAGCGGGATGAAGTGGAAGCGGCATTCTAAATCGCCTAATAAGAGACACAGCAAGAGAGACAAGGTACACAGGTTTAGTTAAAAATGAACTCGATATGTTTAATAAAGCTTGGTATACCAAATCGCAGTACAAACATCACGTCACACACCCACACAACAGAATCCCATTATAAACCAAACCAAACTGCTCCTTCCAAACCTCTACAAGGCCCAGGCCAATAAAAATAATATAAAATTTTTTAAAAAATAATATCATGGTGGTGGCAGCGGCAGCAAGGAAAAGAGGGAGGGGGGAACGGAAGGGAGGAAGGGAAAGGTGGAGCCTAAAATCCAGTCGATATAAAAGCTCTAAAAGAGCCAGCCAATAATAATATCACAATGATACAAGTATAAAAAAAAATAAAAAATAAATGATAGTGATAAAGCAGCCTACGCTGCCAAGGACAAAGATGGCCGCCCCTACTTTGACCATCAAAGATGGCGGACCTCAGTGTTGCCATCTCTCTCTCTCACACATACACTCTCTCGCTCTCTCTCTCTCTCACTCTGCAAACATGGAAGAAAAGTGTTGTTTTTGTTTTGTGTTTGTTATAATCTAGTAACCTTGATCGAATGAGTCCTCCGAAGAGTCACTGAATGAAGATCCAGTCTCCCGAAGCAGCAAGCAAAACTGCTGCTTGCTGCTTGCGGCCTGTTTAGATTTCAGAGTTCTAGTGGTGGGCATGCCCCTCTTGGCTGGCTTGAGACCTCCACCTTGCTTGCTGCTCTGTTTGGCCCCTATGCTGTAGAGACTAGTTGGCCTCGTTTTGGAGCTGGATGGAGACTGCAAAGGCCACTCGTCCTTCAGGGATTCATCATCTTCTTCTGAGTCCGTATCTGCAGTCAAAGTAGTTTTTAAATAACATTAAGTCAATTAACTTTCTTGTGGCTTTTTTTTAATGGTCTTAAATTGTGACAGTTCAGTGCCCATGAAAACGAGAGACTGAAAACGCTTGCCAGAGTGGATCAGATGCTGTGTGGAGCCAATGTAGTGCAAGCTTCCCCTCAATGGCTCGGATGATGCACCTCAATTCTAGCTGCCTATTACAGTCCTAAGCCATCATTACTTTGTGATTTGGTATGCAGGAACCAACATAAAATAATAATAATAATTTTACAAGGCCTCTACACAGACCTTTCAGAAGTCAGCACTCTCTGTCCAGGACAAACTTTATAGGTCTTTCCTTATTTTAAGCTACAAGTCTTGAGCTGTTTTAGATTTAATTTACGAATGGAAAAAAACTCATTACATTTGTGAGAACTAGCCATTGCTCAAAATTTCATCCAGTTAAGAGTATGCTGTGTGCTGGGCAAAGGGGGTTCTGAAAAGCTCCAACCTTCTTAAAGCATTCGGCTTTGACAAATGCCAACGCCCAACTGCATAATGTTGGGAGTTGGGGGAGGGGAATCTTCTTAAATCACAAAGGGATTCGTTAGTGGTATTCTGCTGCTGACACTCTCCTACTATGGCATCCCTATTCCTTAGCAAAGAAATCTGCAAGAGAAGCACAGATATTCGTCCCCCAAATTGCTCCTGGAACTCCCCACCAATGTAAAAATCCAGTTTGATTTTTGTAAAAACAACAAAAAAATCTCCAGTGCATACATCCATTCAAAACTGACTGGTGCCAAGAGTCAGACGGGATGCATTAGTCTGTACTACAGGGTGATGAATATACCTAGCCCCGATCCTTATTTGTACATGAATCCAGACCCCATGAAGGTATTTTGACATAGCGAACCAGAAAACAATAGGGATAGCACACACCACATCTGCTGATTGGTGGATTGATCAATCAATCATTGCTCAAACTGCATAGTGCAATACTTGGAGCGAGGCCTCCATTGTGAGCTATGTTGGAGTGACACCAAAGGGGGTGGCGCTTTTGGAGTTCTTCCTCAGTCTCCCTGATAAACTCGGCTTTGGCTGGATTACTATGTTTTACACAGCTGCCATTTTCCCATGGGCACATAATGCCGAGATGTTGTCCAATATTTCCACACAGTATCTGATGAGTGGAGCAACAAAGTATTTGGTACCCAACGGAGCCAATAAAAGTGGATTTGAACCGTTACATCCCTACTCATGAATGCACCATTAATTCCAAAGTGTAATGAACGCTATAGTGGGGACAGTTCCAACTGGTTAGACTCAGCAGCTGTTTTCCAGTCGCAGTCCTGCTCATGCATCATTCTTCATTTTAGGGTGTGGGGAATGTCTAGGGGTCTTGAGTCTTTTTAAGACTCTAGGTAAAAATCAGGAGGTTGGAGCAGGATATGGAAGGGTCTGGCACCATTACCACTTATCCATCTCTGAGATAAGAAACCTACCCACCTCCCTGGTTATAGGCAGGTCTCTGACACACAGCAAAAGACACCTATGTACACTCATCCTGCCCTCAAATCTGTGTCACACCGAAGTGCAAAAATCTGGTGTGCAGTCCCTTGTTAAGGAGGGGGGGGGGGAGGGGGACTACAAAAAAAAAAATCACACACTTTCCCTGAACATGGGGCTTCTGTGTCACTGCAGCAGAAGAATTCTACGCTCTGAATATAGCCACTGAATGTGGAGCCATTTCACTCAGTGGGTGCTTAATTAATCACCATGTTCCCCACACCGATTTAGAAAGGACACAAATTGACATGCACTGTCATGTGATTCTGTGTGCAATGAAAGTTTAGCAGACAGAAGGAGATACAGGGAAATGCTTCCCTGGAGCGCTGGTTTATAATTCCATGGGAAGGAATTTAGGTACCCAGCACTGGTGCAACTAGGGTTACCATATTTCAGCGAGCAAAAAAGAGGACGGGAGGAGCCCCGCCCTAGCCCCGCCCCTGCCCCTCCCACTTCCCGCCCCCCCCTGACCTCCCAACCCTCCCCCCGTTCCTTGTCCCCTGACTACCCCCTCCTGGGACCCCTGCCCCTAACTGCCCCCCAGGACTATCTAAGCCTCCCTGCCTCTTGTCCCCTGACTGCCCCAACCTTTATCCACACCCCCACCCCCAGACAGACCCCTGGGACTCCCACGCCCCATCCAACCACTCCCCACCCACTGACAGCCCCCCCCAGAACTCCCAACCCATCTAAACCCCTCTGCTCCCTGTCCCCTGACTGCTCCGATCCCTCTCCGCACTCCTGCCCCCTGACAGCCCCCCCCAGAACTCCCAACCCATCTAAACCCCTCTGCTCCCTGTCCCCTGACTGCTCCGATCCCTCTCTCCACTCCTGCCCCCTGACAGCTCCCCCCCAGAACTCCCAGCCCCCTACCCCCCCCCCCCGCTCCTTGTCCCCTAACTGCCCCCTCCTAAGACCCCCCCCAACTGCCCCCCAGGATCCTACCCCCTACCTGTACCCTGACTGCCCAAAACTTTCTCCACTCCCCCCAAAAAGCCCCCCCCGTTTCTTGACCTCCACCTCCAGAACCTTCCTGCCCCCTGACCTCCTTACCCTGCTGCTCAGAACAGAGTGTTGGGCTCTGTGCAGCCGAGCCGGACACGTGGCTGAGCTCCCCTGCACAACAAAACCCGGTCTGGCCCTGCACAACAAAACCCGGTCTGGCCCTGCACAGTGTTGCTGGACTGGGCTGCAAGGGAGCTGCTGGCTCAGAATGCAGGGCGGATCCGGCTCCTCTACAGCTGCTCCTGAGTCCAGCCCGGGACTTCCCTGCAGCCCTCCCAGCCACTCTCTGCTAATCCCGGACATTGTGAGTGCTTTACAAATTCCCCCCCGGACGCTATTTTTAGCACACAAAAGGAGGACATGTCCGGGGAAATCCGGACGTATGGTAACCCTAGGTGCAACTAAATCAGAATATCTGCCTCACCTCTCCAGGCCAAGAGCGAAATTCCCCAGACATAACAATGCCATCTGCCCAAGCTCCTACTTCCATCAACTCATTATGCCTAGTTCGGGGGAGCCACTAGGACATTCCTGGCTCAGTAACATATTCCAGGGAAAACAAGCTGTTCAGTGGATAGTGCATCATTGTCAGCAGGAGGCTGTAAGAGGCATTGCCTTCTAGAGGCTATAGGTGCTACCCCTTCAAATAAAATGGCCAATTTTATTTAACATGCTTATTTCATTAGAGAACTGTTAGAATCTCCTTCTCCATTAGTGGGATCTCTAGATACTGGTGAACAGGGATATACCTTTGTCATGCACATTCAACCCTACAGGACTTTGGTAGCTGCATAACTGTAAAATAAATTTACTTTCAAACCTTAACAAAAAATGAAGCACACATGATTTTGACCAGCTCCCTAAGAAGTCCCCCAAACCTAGGAGGCCTCTGCCCCCCATCCCACCCAGACTTCTGTCTGAGCCATTAGAGACTGTCCTGCCCTAGCTTTCCTTATTTTTGGTGGCATCTTTTCCCCTCTTCCAATGGCACCAGATAGCAAGCAAAGGAAATTGAGATCCTGTTGCTTTCTCAGACACCCTCCCCATGTCCCCTTTTCTCTTGCCCCGTGATGACTATTTTTGCTTCTTATCCAACATAAAAGTGGACACCAGTCAGACAATTAAGACCAGCAGCAAGACAGTGAAGTCCTTGCCAGGGAATGACCTGAAAGGGGAGGATTTATGAGAGTCTGATGGTTAGGCTGGTTCCACTCTCATAGCTGAGAACACCCTGTCCCCTTCGGGCAGTAACGTTTGGCATGAGCGTAGAACGTTGTTCACATATGCACAGGGCTAGCCATAGGTGTATTTATTCCCTAGGCAATTAACAAGTGCTGCCCGCCTCCTCCGAGCAGTTTTCTCACTCATTGTTCCCTTTCTCCCACCAACCCAACCCAGTCTTCAGTCTGTGGCCTTTTCTCTTCCAAAGGTGTCCCTAGCTCCTCTTAGTTGTATGCATGAGGAAACTTCCTTTCCAAAGCCAGAATCTTTTGCATCAGCTGCAGCACTGCTTCAAAAAGGGGGAGCTGCAGACAACATAATAGATTCTGGGGTACAAATGAGACCTGATGATGCCTGGGGCACACAGCTAGGCAGGAACACAGAAATGTGTTTAGAGGAGACCAGGGACCAAGTGGCCAGAAGGGACAAGCTTGTTAATGACCACAGAATTCTCAGTGCTATCCCAGCACCATCTTATGACAGCTGCCCTACATAACCCCCTAAAAACAAGGTGATAAGTCAACTACTAGTCAACCCCGGGAGCAGAAACCCTGAAGACCGGTCTTGCAGATGAACGGAGAGCACATAACAGCAAAGAAAGCAGGGATACATGGCAGGTGTAGCCCAAAGGGAGAGGAACATTCAGGACGTAGACAGTCCGTAGCTCCAGAGGCAAATGGTGTATTTCCCTGCTTTATAAAGTCAGCAGAACCCAATATAGGCAAAACAGCCAGCATGAGACGTGCAATATGCTCTCAGTATTCACTGCCTTTGGAACGAACGACATCCCACCCTCCCCACCACGATGCAAACTCACTCCAAACAAGCACCAAGAGTCTGCCCGGTCAGCTATACAATCAGCTAAGGAGGAGGTGACTTTTTCACAGGAAAGCAAAATTAGATCCATCTCCAATCGACCTGAGATGCTGTCACTTAAAGGCTAAAAACTCCCACAAAGCCCAAGAACCATTCACAATAGAGAGAAACCAGAGGTTACTTACTATAGGAGTAGCTGCTAACTTCCGATATTGCTGGTGAATGGGAAACCTTCAGCTGACCTTTGACCTTTAACCCCACCTCCATCTTCTTCATTTTGGTGGCCATTTTGTTTTTACCTTCCTTGACACTTTTCAGTGCCAGGCTCAGACTCTTGGCCAGGTTTCTCTTCTCATCCTTGCCCGGCAGGTGCTCGTGGGGAGACAGATATCTGCTGCCGCCTCCACTCGTTTTCTGTTTCCCTCCAGAACAGTCTGCAAACTTGAAGGGGGATTTGAGCTTGTCCTGTTTGGTGAGAGACAGGGCCTTGTCGAGCTTGCTTGCCAGCTGCTCCTGATCTGACGCCACCTTCTTCTTCTTGATCTTCAGCTGCAGAGGAGGGAGAGAGCATTGCCCCATATGAATACCCCCCAGCCTTGACTCTCCCGATGAACCTGACTTCGGTTCATTGGACACTCCAAAACAACAAGGCCTAGTAAGGGACGACTTAACCCCTTTGTTGTCGTAGCCGGCTGTGGCCTCTGCTGTTACCTTCTCCCTCCGCACAGTCTCCTTAGGGTTGACATTCCAAGGACATTTCCATGGGGATGTGCTACACACAGGGGGGTACAGAAAGTATGCTTTGCCTTGTGGTACCTAGTACCAGGCATACCAAAATCATGAGGTTTTAAAAAAATTAAGACAACATTTTGGATTCTTTTTATTTGCCTTCTGAATTTTGAACCGTCAGTGTACACTCAGGGCATGTATCCAAGCTTTATTCGACAGGCACGAGGGCCAAAAACTTACTTATTTTTAAAAATGACAGCTGAGAGTCTTGGGTAATCACTTGACTCCAGGATCGGGGGCTTTAAGAAAAACACCAAATATCGTGAGACTCGTGATGCAATCGTGAGAGCTGGCAATGCTGTTATATTTTAACCATGTCAGTATTGCCTTGCTGCTTCAAAAGATTTTTAATTTAGTCAGTTAAGAGCAGTACTAATTAAAGTAACTGTGCAGGCAGCGATATTATACTGACTAGGTGTAATGGACTTTGCATTCGGCCTTGAGGAACACATCGCTCCAACAGGAACACAAAGAACCTCTTGACAGTGGTGCATACTCATATTATTTATACAGGAGCACCTACAAGCTTCAGCTGAGATTGGGGACGCCTTTTGCTAGGTCCACATACACGTAGTCTGAGACGGTCTGTGCCACAAAGAGCATTCAATCTACACAGGCAAGACAGGCCAAGGGTGGGAGGGGAAATGGTGGCTCAGGGAGGTGAAGTGATATCCCCAATATCACACAACAAGGCAGTAGCAGAGCTAGGAACAGACCCCCACAAGTCTCCAGAATTCCAAGCCAATGCCCCATCCATGAGATCGTGCTGCCTCTTCCTTTAGAGCACAGCTTCCCCCCCCCCACCACAAAAGTACTGACCTCATTTGAAAAGCTCGCTGCTGCATCATGTTCATCCCAGCTCTGGTTCCTCCCTTTCATTTTCCCACCACTGCTGTCTGCATCCTCGTCCTCCTCAGGGAGAGCCCCTCTGTGCCTCTTCTTCATCCCCTCGCCAGTCTCAGAGTCTTCGGACAGCAGCAAGGACTTGCTCACTCTGCAAGCCAGGCAAAGGATTGGTCACTGAGATCGCCCTTCCCTCCTTGCACACCACTAGCAACCACTGAAGTGTGGTCCGCTCCCCCGTTAAAGGTGCTCATGGGTCACCTGGGGCTATATCCTCAGCTTGGGTAAATCCACTGGCTTCAATGGAGCTACATCAACTTACACCAGCTGAGAATCCATCCCATTGTCTGTTTAACAGACGTGCCAGTGAGCTCCCTTTGCATTCTCTGGAATATCAGCACAAGTCAGAGATCCGTATGCCTGTGAAGTGGTGGAACCCACTCCCTGGGCTGGATAACGCGCTGGAAAAAAGCCGCAGAGAATCATCTGCTCCGGTTAGGACCAGGAGAAGAAGAATGGATGAGACAACCACGTAGGTCTTTTCCCACCTCTAATTTTTAAGATTCTGTAGATCTAAGGAGTCTCCCATTTCCCAGGACTTGAAAGGTGTTGAACTGGCTGCATCCAGATTGAGAGGCTGGCTCTTGAGCACGTGGGAGATGAGCATTTTAGCAAGGAGTAGACAGCAAAGCGAAGATAAAACTAACTTACAAAGGGGTGGGAGGGAACGTCTCAGGCAGAGAGACTAACTAGTATACAGAAGAGTTAATCCACTTTTCCTAGACTGTCACTCTCTAAAAGTAACTTGCCGTCTGATTCTTCAATCTCTTTTCAAGCTCTGGGGGAAAGGAGAGGGGAAAGAGTAGGTGAGACAAAGAGGACAGGTCTCACTGCTCCCCATCTGGTTTCAGCAGTTAGCTGATGAATGGAGATGGAGAGGTGAGTCAATGGTTAAAGAGACACTGCCAAGCCTTCATGAAACTACCCTGTACGCTGTCTGTAGTTCCCCATCATTGCCAATTACCACCTAAAGATTTACAGCCAAAAAAAAAAAAAAAAACCTGCCTCCTTCCTACTAAGCCTCCTGATTCAGCTGCCATGTCTGTGAAATCACCGATGCCGCAGAGCACCCTCATTTCCCAGAAGTAGTAAACAGCAGCTTTTCCCTACACCTCACTTCCCCTGCTAACCCCCAACCCAAAACCAAACCAACACCACTTTACAAGATCAGGCTAGCTGAAGCCAGTTGCATGCATGGCTTAGCTTCCAGGGCAAGGCTTCCACACAGTTCCCATGACGACTGGCCCCAATGGAAATGCACGCACAAGAAAACTCCAGACACCTGTGGACATCCCAAGTCTTTCCAACCATCAAAGCCCAGAAGCAAAATACTAAGGAGGCAGATTTTCAAAGGCAGGTGAAAGTCGATGGGAGGTAGGCACCTAACACCCCTTTGTGCCTTTGAAAATATCTTCTCAAGACAACGCAGAGCTTGGGAAGCCAGTTCATGCCGAGCTACCACTGTGAGAGACTCAACCAGCGACAACAGGTGGGGCAGAGAAATATGGTCAATGGGGCTTTGCGCCAGGTGTCCAAATAAACCTGGTGGGCTTGCAAAGAGTGGGCACCACAGGAGAGGGTGATGCTGACACCAGGAAAGAGAGCACCCAGGCCAAACCATTTCCCACTGACTAGGGGCCAGGGAAGACAGCAGAAGCCCAGGAGAAAAGCCCCAGGAAGCGAATGCCGCAGAACAGAAGTCATTCGGATTCGTGAAAATCATTCTCATCGAACTCATTAGCGTCACTCTAGATGGACATTCATTGGATTGCAGTGGCGCCTGGGTGGCCACAGTGTGCTAGTCACTGTACAGAACGCATACAAAGACACAGCCCTTGCTTCGGGCAGCTCCTCTCACTGTCCGCCTGCCCCACTCTTCACTTGGCTCAGCGTTCCACAGAACCCTTCCATTGCCTGCTCACTCTGCGCCATCAGGCGTCTCCTCCCCGAGGGGCACCAGACACACACTACCAACGTGATGCCGTGCCAGCCCTCTTGCTACAGCAACAGGCGCACGCCGCCACAGGGGGCTAGATACACACTTCTACCACAACGCCACGCAGTGACCCTGCTGCCATAGACGCGCCCTGCCAGCACAACACCATCACGCAGGGACCCCCCGCTGCGTCCGAAATGCCGTCCCCGGGTCGGACGTGGTGCAACAACCCTGACATTCCCATCTTCCCCGCGTTCCAGCCTTACTTTCCGCTCTTGCTGTCACTCTTCCCTCTCTCCTTAGGGGGCAACAGAGCGCTTGATCCATGTTTCCTCTTCCTGGGCCTTCCAGGGCCTCTTCTTGCCAAGCTTCTACTTTTCTCGTCATGCTTTTCCCTTTAAAAAAACCACACGCTTGACTGTTAGCCAAGGCAACAGCAAAATAAAACGAAATCCATTACACCACCAAAAGCCAACCCAGAACCGTTGTCTGGCACCAAACTGCTAAGCTGAGCCGTGAAATCCAAGGTTCCCTAACAGGGTCGCCCACCGACCACCAATACCCGAGACTCCAAGCATGCCCAGTTGCATTCATCAATGGTCGGGTTGCCTTTTTACTAGCCTAGGAGCGCTTTGCAAAGCTTTGGCAGATGCATCATTGGAGGGGAGGTGGGGGAAAGAGAATGTTCTCCTGGGCCCGGAGGCAGAGAAGTTGCCCGGCCAAAAAAAAAAGCAATCTGTGTGACTTACTCGGAGTCTCTGCGCCGCTGCAGTTTTACCAGCTCCCTCTGCTTCTCCTTGTAGCGCCGCTGCAGCTCTGCCAGCCTCATCCTGTAGTCCAGCTCCATAGCGTCCATGTTCTCAATGGCAGACTTGATGGAATACATCTGGGGTGGGAAGGCGAGACAGGCAGAGGTGGTGAGGGGAAGAAGGGATGCAGATGCCAGCCACAAGACTAGAATGGGTGTGTTATTGCTTCCCAATCCCACGGCTCAGCAAGGGACAAGAAGTCCCACTGGTGCCACCATTTAGATAGCTAGTGGCATATTACCTGCAGAAGGGAAGGGATCGACCTCATTTTATCACTGGCAGGAGAGTCATATTTCAAACAGAGGTTGCATACTAACCTTCGAGGGAAGGAGCTTTAACAAGCTAGCAGGCTGGCCAGGTTGCCTCATAACAGTGCTCTGTACTATCCTGTGGAGCCCCTGGTGAAATTCCTACTCTCCAGGTGAGTAGGAGCTGCAAGTCCTACAGAGGCAGCTTGGCCAGGCCCTGGGAGCAAGGGGTCACCACTGCTGAGCAGTGAGTCCCTTCCAGCTGATAAAGGGGCAGAACAGACAGGATCTAAGCTGAGCCACTTCCCCATCCTCCTTGGTTGGAAAGGTGCTGGATGCAATGTAGGGCCTGGAAGGGGGCTGCCTTCCTCCGCTCCAGGACACAGCTCTAGAGTCATTCCAAACCAGCTGATTTTTTTTTTTTTTTTTTTTTTTTGTGGTTTAACATAATAATATTAAAATGTTTCAGGGCAGATGAATGAGTGACTTCAGGATAGTGACCCTAAGGCCAAAGCCTGCCAGCTAGGGTGGGATTTGCAGGTCAGGCACGAGTGCGGAGGTTCATACACATTCAGCAATTTCTCACTTGGTGCCGGAGATTTCAGGATCCTGTTCTACTAGGAGACATTGAGGCACCAATGACAGCCTCTATTTCTTTTTTTTTTATTCTTAAGTGAGAAGGCCAGAGGGCTGGATAAACCAATGAACTCTTTCTCCTCTATGTCAGATTTAAATATAGCTCAAAACACAACCAATCTTAAAGCACGTAGCTACCTTTTGCTGGGGAAATGTCCTTGGGCGTTCTGCCTCTAACCCTAACCTTCTGGGTGCTAAAGAATCTGCAACTCCATCTCCAGGGAGGGGAAGCCTGCCACCATCTTTGTTTGTCCCCACAGCCAAAGAAACAGCGTAAGAGCTTCTCCTGCTGGCTCTGTATTACAAATACTGTCTTTAAAGCTGTGTCCCTCCCTGCTGAGATCAATGATGCTGACACACAAACAAGGAATGGAATTAAATCACACCACATTGACTTTTGCTCAGCTACAAACACAGGAGGGCTGGGGGGAAGGTCTAGGTTTGCCAGACTTAGAAGGAGAACGTCAAGAGGGAAATACAACATTACGTGAATGACGAGTGGCGAGAGGAGGAACATTTAGGTAGGTTCACAATGTCCTGTCAAGCTCAGCAGGAAGAGCTACTTACGGGTTCATCTTTTTTTTGCATCCAGCTGTACTTTTTGTTGGGGTTCAATTCTCGAGGCAGCCGGATGGTTTTCAGACTCTCCATAAAGGGGGCTGACAGAACCTCCATTAGCACATGGGTGCTGGCAGCTAGCAAGCTCTCCAGCGTCGGTCGGACCAGGCAGTTCTCTGGACCTGCTTAGGAGAAAGTTCAGGATTTAGCATTCAGCGAGGGCAAGTGCACATCTCCCATAGGCATCAAAGAGGCCAACAACCTCTTCTCTGCCTTAGCACTTCTTCAGCGGCCTCACTGCCACCCTGACCTACCCCTGAGGTCTAGCCTGTTACAACCCACTCGCAGGATACTCAGAAACCTTCCAGCTGGTGGGAGGCTCAGTTTCCCCTCTCCCCAGAAGCTACTGGAGGCAAGATCCCCTCAAGATCCACTGGAATCTCTTTGCAACGAGAGTCGTTTTGAGCTGTGAGCCCATTATGCAGAAGACTGACTGGCTGCAGAATCCGTTGCTGCCAAGAGGGAGCCCCAAGAGCATATGGGTGAAGTGCACCTTCACTTTTATACCATGTAGTCGCCATACTGTAACCTGTGCAGATACAGGGAAGAACAGTTCAGACACCACCCACATGTGAGCCTCTTGGAGCAGGATTCCCAACTCAGTCTAGAGCATCAACAATAAAGGAAGCTCATGGCAGGAGCATGGTGGAGTTGCTGGCCATGACCCCACAGTTAAGGCGGAGGATAGATATACATCACACACCTACCCAGAGGGGATTTTGTGTATGGAGGCAGCACTAGCTGCTCTGGCAGACCCAGGTCCCCAGCCTCTGCATGGGTAGGAGACACAGCACACTTTCCGAACTCACTTTGAATTTCCTGCTTCCTCTTCTCCAGTTCCAGCTCTGCTATTTCACTCAGCAGAGTGATCCCCTGCAGGAAGGAGTGCTCCAGGGACAGGCCGGGCGACACCTCCAGGTTTACCCGGGCTTGCGTTATGTCATCGCCAGTTGTCAACAAGGAACAAGCCTGAGGCAGCTCTGTGGCAGCCACTAAGGCATTCATGCCGGCCAGTGGGTCGTCTGGCTTGATGTCCAGAGCTGGGATTTGACAGGCTATCGCCTCATCTGCGTACGAGGAGATCTCCGACCCCTGCCGCCCCTCATCTGAAGGCAGGTTAGGAAACTCTCCCCGCTGGGGCGAGCCGCTGCTCTGCAGTTCCATGGCTAGAGAAGGCTCCTCTCTCTGGGGTGCCAGGTCCAGCCCAGGCTGCTCGCTATCCGGGTGTGGTACTGAGTCATCGTACTCCATATGCACAGAACAGGTTTCCGCCCCGCTCCCAGCTTCAGCCCCGGCCTCCGTTTCTGCAGGGCAGGCTGCTACCTGGTACGCTTGTTGACAGTTCTGGAGGGCCTCTTGCTCCTGCTCCAATGCTCTCAGAGCTTCACCTTGGTGCAACAGGAGGTTGCAACTGTCCACATTCTGTCCTGGGACAGCACTGGAGGCGGCCGCGTTCAGAGCCTCTATGTCCTGCTCGCAGATAGCGCCCTGGCTTTCGTCCAGTTCTACTTCCGTTTTCACTCGGTCTTCCAAGGACTCCTCTTCTGCCATAGCCTGAATAGGCTCTAGCATTTTGGATGGAGACAGGCGGATGGGCTTGACCTCTGGAGAAAGCTCCATGTGCTCAGACCCTTCTGCAGGCAGCGGGACATCAGGAGCCAGGCCGTCCGCGTCAGAGGCTGCGGTGGGCTGAAGGAGGTAGGGATAATGTCGACCGAAGGAGGCAGGAAGGGACTGGAATGGATATCCCGGTGGAATCTCTGCAAGAGACCCAAAGGAATACAATACACAGTGACTGGTGCCAGTGGGGCTCATCCCCCAGGGTAGGTTCTCGATTACTCAACTTCACCCTTGCCAACCCCTATCCGTTCTCAGTGGCTGTTGCTTGCTGAACTTTCCTTCTGCCCAAGATGTCACCCTCCACCAAGGATGCAAGACCAAAAGATTCACCCAACCCATTCCTGGGGCAAGAGGAGACTTCAGCCTCCACTCCGTCCATGCTGGGCTCCTCTCTACTGTTCCCCCAATAGAGTGCAACCTTGAGGAACTAACCCCTCCCAAGGAAAGACGAGAATGCAAGATACAGGACCACGGCTCCAGGCTTCCCCACAGTGCTGTGTTGCACATCAATCCTAGCACCACACTTACCAAAGTGCGGATCGGTCCTTTCACATTAGCCCTTCCTTTAAAAAGGCCCTTCCTGGTCTTCTCTTGGGGAGGGTTTGAGGCAGGAAAGAGCCAAGGAGAGGAGGAAAGAAAGCGAGCCAGGCACAAACAGAAGGAGGCTCTTCCAAAGCAGGGCTCTCTTACCTGGGAACAAAGTCTGGAAAGGACTGGGAGCCTCTTTTTCCAGTTCCAAGTCTTTCTTCTCCACGTTCTCAGGTACCTCTTCTTTTGGAGGGATGGCAGGGGCAGGGGGCGGAGAGGCAGGGGGCGGGCTGGAAGGGTGGGAGCTTGGGGTGGCAGGATAAGAGTAGGCCGGCTGCGTAGGTGGCTCCTCCATCTTTTTGATAACCTCAGCTTTGAGCACAGATACAGGCGAGGCCCTGGGAGACAGGGGAGGTGGACTCACGGCCTTGCTGTAGGAAGTGGAGGCGCTTGGAGACAGAACAGGTGGCTTTCGGTGCAGCAGCCCTGACGTGGACGAGGAAAGGCCTGATTTCACATTGTCCAGGCTCCGTTTAGTAACCTTCTCTTCCATGTCTGCTCGCTGCTCATTTACTTTTAACCTCTCCTGTTGCAAAAAACAGAGACGGGCGTCAGGAGAGGAGGTTTCTTAGGGTATCAGGTTAGAATCTACAAAGCAAAAAGGTCCTACAAGACTAAACAAGACCAGAAGCAGGACTTCCTACAAAAGGGAGCCTGCACAGTCAGAGCTGGAGATGCAGGAACAGGACCTGGGAATGGTTCTCTGCAAAAGGCAGGTGGAAGGTCTGGCAGGAGATACCTGTCGGGAGCAGAGGTAAATGGTTTAACAGGAAGAGGTTTTTAGGAGAGGCCAGGCAGCAGGTTTGTGGCCTGACTCGTGATTTTTGAACACTTGGGGTTGGCAATACTGGTCCTGGGTCTCAGGAAGCAACTATCCAGTGTATGAAAGCCTGGTTTAGAGCAGAGTCAACACTGGCGCATTTTGTAAGATGACAATCTGAACTTCCGTTGCTGCTAGAAGCAGTACTGACTGGTGAGCCGACCCCCTGGCTTACATGGCCCCAATCCAAAACCCTACATCCAAACACCTCCACCTTCAGGGGTGTTCAAAATCTGAACTTGGCTCTTTAGAACATGTCAAATGCCCCCAGAACCTGAGGTTTCCTTAGGGACTGGGAATTACTAAGGAGATCTCTTCCTCTGAATGCTGGGGACACACACACAAAGCAAGCAGGTCGCTGATGTTTGCTCGCCCAAGAACACAGACTTTGAGGTTGGTCCACTTTGAAACAGGGGAGTCCCCCCTGCTTGCCACAGCCCTTAGAACATACCACCAGCTGCGCATTCCTCTGGAGCTCCATGGCATGGGCAGCTTGCTGCTGCAGGATGTACAACTCATGCTGCCGGAGCAGTTGCTGATGAGACAGCAGCTGGAGCTGGTGAGCGTGCTGGAGGGTGCTTCTTGTAGGAGGGTACATCGCAGGCCAGAGCGGGGGTGTCCGGTCCATCAGTTCAGCTAGGGAACAAGGGAAGACACAAAAGCAATTGCAACCATGTTGTTAAAACGGACAGAATCTGAGTGCATGGAGCAGCTATAGAGGTGGGCTTAATATTCGCTGTAGATTTATGTTGTGCTCCCTCCCCAGATTGCATGGTGATTAATTTAATAGCGCACACAGAAATGCAAGTAACTCCCCCTCTTTAATTCTCCCCTCACACACACTCTCCTGCACCCCACCACATCTAGGCAATACCCAACAAGAGGGTCTTGGCCCTGCCAGAAAGGCCAGCAAACCTCGTCTGTGTCAGACCAGTGGGGCAAAGGAAGTTCCATAGTTGAGCCTCCTACTCTTGAAGGTTCCATGGCGCCATCACACTTGCATTTAAATCTAGCAACTGTTAGCTTGAATGCCCCCAGCTGACGCCAACTATAGTCTCTCAGACAGCCAGGCCCCAAGCCTCACAGGGCTTTACAAGAGAAGCCAGTGTTGTAGTTGAAGAACTGGTGTAACATATTTGCAACTGCTGGAATAATTTAGCAAGCAGACAGTTGAATCCCACCCTGGCTGTAGCTTTACAGCCTCTACAGAACACTGCCAGACGCAGCCACAGAATGGACCATTTTCAAAACTGAGCGACAGGAGACCGTCAAGCTGGGAAAGAAGATGGTCTACAAGGCTTGTACAAAGCTGTCCAAAGAATTAATAGCTGGAGAACTACCTCCATGCTGCCCATCAACGTACCAGTGCCGCGCAGCTTCACCACCAGCGCCCCCCACCTCAACAAAAACACACATCCTGCCCTAGAATTTTATTCTTGAAAATCTTACTACGGGGAGGTGCCAGGGAGCACCTTCTGGACAGACATCTACCGTTTGAGCCTTGAGTGAAGGTTCTAAACTCCAGTATCTCTTACTAGATACTGGACGTGTACACTCATGGTCTGTTACCATGGATAGACCACATCCCTTGTTCTGTCCCCACTGAGCTTTGGGTTATCTTCCTTCAAGACAGGGCCCCTGAATCATCATCTTTGTGTGCTTACCGAAGTGCGGCAGGTGCTCGCTGGGGATCACAACTAGCTGCCCGGACTGAGGATCTCTGGCAAACTGGTAGGCAGAAGGGATAGCACCTCCCATGCTAGGGGGGAAGCCTGGAGTCATGCCTTGATGCAAGGATGGGTGGCCAAGTCCTAGAAGGAGAATCATCAAAGAAACTTAGGTCAGACAATCAACGAGGGCTCCTGTAGACATTCATGCACCGGATATCGACAAATGAGGGGACGGGGAGAGAGAAGGGATATTGGAATATCCAGCTGCCCACAGGGACTCAGACGTATAGCACCTACAGGTGCACTCCATACTGCAGGTTATTTTCAGAGGGGCCTTTTCAAGAAACATCCCTCTTGAAATCAGGGCGGTGCCACTAATCACCAGTCACAGCGACCCTGTTCCTCTTTTATTCTTATGGGTAAGTCAAGAGCTTCACACAACCCTCCCTCTCCCAGAAAGACTCACCGTAGGGATGGCCAGCTAGCCACATGGAAGGGCTGCCCGTCCTGGGTAGCCAGGGGTGAGCTGCCAAATGTGAAGCCGGGTCGGCAGACCAGCGCCCTGCGCCAGTCAGGGTTGGCCCCCCCGTCACCATGAGGTTGGAGTTCAAACCGTTTGTGGCACAGCTGGAGGGATGCAGCCGGGCAAAGTCCGCCAGCTCCTTGCTTTCTCTGGTCATTGGGAGGTAAAAACAGAAGAGTTAGAGTCAATCTTCATGCTGGGCGTGTTGTGTGGCTAAAGGAACAGACTGAGAAGCACGAGGGATGTCAGTTAGCGATGAACCAGAGCACTGGGAAAGGAGGAGGAGGAGAGCAGATTACTGGAACCCCCAAGAATCAGTCTTCAAAGTATGGAAGAGAGATGCAAAGGGAGACCAGTAGGACACACACAGTGCCCAGGGGTCCCTTAGAATAAAGAGGAAGGTTAATAGCAGGTTCAGCCTGCATTCCCCGCACTGGTCCTGTTCCTCTGTCAACCCAGAGCTGTCTCTCTCCACCTTGCCTCTCATTTGCAGCAGCCATGGGTTGTGTGCCAAGGTGTGGTGGAGTTTCAGTCCTTACGTGGCAGTTTGAAAGGATCGTTTTGTGTGCAGATTCAGGCAGCTCTGAACACACACCCAATGCCTGCAGGTTTGGATGCATTCTAAGCTCCCCCTCCGCACTCCCAATTCCCAGCCCTCTCAAGGCCTGGTCTTTGTCCTTGGGGTTTTAAAGTCCAATGCTCCCTGCTGAACCAGGGGGGAGCTGCACCCTGACTCCGCTCAAAGTGGGTACCTGCCACACTGCTGGTTAAAACCATGACTTCACTCAAGAGGGTACGTGGCCAGGCACTCAAGCACGATTCGCTAGGTGCATCCCCAAGCCCATGTGCTCAGCAAGACGGCCTAGTTCACACCTGAAGGAGCAAAACATAGAACCTCACCTGAGTAGCTTCTCCTGATCTCGCTCCAAACGCCCTGCCAGGAAGTGACTGTCCCTCTGGCGAGTGCGGTCATCCCCGCAGTCCTCATCTGAGCGGCCATGCCCTAAGACACAAACCATCAGCAGTTATCACAGGTGCTGTCCCTGACAAGACAAGCAGCTCTCTTCCGGTCTGAGACGTGCCAAGTACTCTCCCCTCCGCACCTGTGTTTCAAGGGCTACCATCCCCATCTAGTATCTCTAAAGGGTTGCAGCTCTAAGCCCCCAAGTAGTTAATAAAATCAGCTGGAGTGATGGGACTGGGAGCAGGGACTTAAATGTATCTGTTGATCAGAGACATGATCAAGATACACTATCTAAATGGGGAGGCTGGGGCTTGGGGTTATTTTCTCACACTATTCTCATCCCAATCCTGTGTGGTTTGAAATATGTACTTTCAAGCAACTGAATTTAGCGAAGTCTGTCCCCTGCGCTCTCCCGCTATAATCGTCTGCCAAGGTAAAAGAGAAGGGAGGTAAGTCCAAGAAGAACCGATTCTTAAAGACAAAGTCCAGACTGCATTTCGTTCTATGTGATCTGCACAAAGCCCACAACATCTGCGTGAACTATAGCAGCCATCCTGGGGTCAGGTTCTTTGGCCTGTCCTGTACAGGCGCTCACACCAGATGATCCTAATGGTCCACTCTGGCCTTACAGTCTATAAATCTATGACCTTACGCACGCACCCACTCTAATAAAAGCACTCTGTGCCCAACAACATGTGCCGGGGGAGAGAGCCAGGACATAGATACTCCAGAAAAGCAATAGCCATCAGAGAAGCAACAGCCCTGATCTGTTAGCATAGAGCTCTCGTCTCTGCACAGAATCCAAGTGACACGAAAGGGACTCTGCCCAGCCACAAGGAGGCGTTGCAGCACTAGGGCCTAGGAGAAGACAGCAAGATCCAATGAGGGACTGGGCACTTACACGGATACCAAGAGTACCCAGAGTTCGAACTGCGAGTGCAAACAAAGAGCTAGGGAAGGGATAACCACCTCCTGCTTCAGGGTGTTCGACAATCTCTGTTAGGGATTAGGACGAGACCTTCATGGGGAGCAGACTGTCCTGCTCTACTGTGGGAATTCTTGCACCTTCCTCTGACAGAGACAGGAAACTAGACGGACCTCGGGGGCGATCCAGTCTGGCAATTCCTGTGTCCCAAGGGTATTTTCAGCTCAGGTGTCTTATATTTTCTTCACCTTTTTCTAAAGCCTTTGCCGCTTATCCCCACCCCCACCCTGCGCTCTCACAAACACACTTCATTATTACCCTTGCCTAGTACTTTTTGGGGGGAGGGCTGGGAGGTGGGAGTGGCTAATAAAGCCCATCCCTATTCCCAGTAAATCAGGATGATTTAGTTGGTGTTGGTCCTGCTTTGAGCAGGGGAGTGGACTAGATGACCTCCTGAGGTCTCTTCGAACCCTAATCTTCTATGATGCCTCCTTGTTTCCCATGACCAGACACAGGCAGGTCCCCTTTAGCAGGTCCAGCCTTGGCCTTGGCGAGGCCCCACTCGCGGCAGCGGTCCAAACTCCTAATAGCTGCCTCCCTTGGACCAGGGCGGCTTGCAGCCATGCTGCACTGCCTCACAGAGCCGCACCTTTGTTCATTTACATCCCTTTCCTAAGGCCCTTCTGGCTGGGACTGGTGCACCAGGAAGCATCTCTTAACATTAAGTCTACTCTGCTGACAAAGATCCCTTCAAGGGAAAGCTCCGCTGTGTATTTCAGCAGACCTGGACAGTCTGTGTTTTTTAGCTGTCAAGACTCCAATTCCCTCAGCTTCTACTGTCAGGAAGAATATTGTAGTGAAACAACATCTCCCCCACCTCCTCCCCCCTGCTTGCTTCCAGTGGGCATCAGGTGGAAAGGTGCACGCCCGATTCTCGAGCATCTCAACCAGCCTTTTCAAGGGGCTTTACATGGTGCCAGCATAGAGCTCGAAGCCTGGCTGGACACTGCACTTTACGGACACTAGCTTCCACAGGCCGCTGCTTCCTTGAGCCGGCAGATCAAGCTGGATGCCAGTTTCTGGCACCCATTAGCCGACCCTTCCCTAGTTTTAATGGCTTCCATACGCTTCTCAATGTCCGGCCCTGAGGGGGCGAGGCTGGTATGGAACAGAGGCTGAGGTAGCAGCCTCATGCCCCAGTGAAGAGAGCAGCATCTTCTTTGCTGCCCCTGTGAATGACTTCTCAGAGGGCAGAGACAGGCCCCCTCCGAGGTCGAATCCCTCAGGAGCACAGCTTGAGAGTGCAGGCCCTGTTGGGACGGGCTGATGGGCAGGGCATTTGGAGCCTCTCTCTGGTGGCATTCTGTGCTGAGCCGCTTCATGCCCTCATACTTCTCCCTGCTATCCTGGGAGACCCATCACTCCTCCCCCTGTTCAAACAGGCAGCACCAAGGGGATTGTCTGATGGTCTTTGAAGGCAGAACAGGGGGAAAAGAGAGGAGAGGAGAGGAGATGGATTTTTCCAGGGACAGCCAGCAAGTTAGCTGGCAGCACGGGCCGGATGGGGGAGTGTACAGCAAACCCAGCTTAAGTGTGGCTTCTGCTCATCTACAACCAAACACTGTGCTGTGATCCAACGCCAGTTGATCTCGGGGTTGGGATTATTTTAAGAGCTTGCTAACGTAGCCAACGTACACACACCCGCAGCCCAATCACCCAGGTTTTTCCATTCAGAGCCCTTTTGATTTATTTAGCTTTAATCAAGGTCTGGCCGTCTCTTTGGCAGCTGAAAATGGGCTAGAACACTGGCTAATAGCCTCTCGGGCTGTTTTCCCTCCTTGGCATGTCCCCCCACCAGCCTTTTTATTTGCAGAGCTTATATTTTATTTTATTTTTTGCCATCTATATTATTTCAGATCTACTATTTATAGCTGGGCTTTTATTTTTATTTTTTAAACCAACCCCCACTCCCCCATTCGTTCTTGCTTACAGAATTTCCCCTCCCATAAGGGGACGGTCCCTTTTCTGTACAAACCAGCGATTGTCCCTATCCGTGAATGCCCATTTTGTCCATCTATATGAACATGACGCATGGAGCGCATACAAAATTCAATCACTTATGCACAGAGGAAAAGCCTAGGCCTGTTTCCTTGGCAACCAATGCCCAGTACTAAATACCTGCATTTTACTTGCCAAATACTACAGATTAGCCAACTAAAGCCTGCTTTCTCTTTCTTAAAAGGTCTAAACATTCACGCACCGTCCACTCAGCGCAAGCAAGCTAATGTTATTAGTAGAATCTCTCTTGGCGCACAAGGGGAAAGGAGGGTAGAGAAAGAAAAAGAACGGCCTTGTTTTCTGTATGAAAGCCAATTCCATCACTTAGCAACAGACCCGGAGGCCTGTTAGAATTCAACCTTTGTTTGCAGCCTTTTAGTTTGGCTCCGTAAATTACATTTAACGCAGGCTGGGAGGGTCTGGGTGCCTGAATGGCTTAACAAACAGCCCCCCGTGTTGGCTATGAGGCCTTCTGATGGCTCAAGCCACAGCAGAGGAGAGCGTGGAAAGACCCAACGGGTCTATGGGAATGGGATGGGGGGGGTTTACAGGGGAGGAGGTTGCTAACAGAGAGAAAAATGTCTCTCCAGACAAAGATTTGGGCTGGGGTGTGATGGCCGGGGTGATGAATCTCTGCCCCTCTGGAGAATTAAAAAGCTAAGCTGAATGAACGCGTTTGTCTCACTCAGGCTCCCTCAGCACTGCCAATCAATCAATCCCAGCTCAGACAGGAGGTCTGACATGGAGAGTACAGGCGAGGCGGCGGGCTGACAGAGGAGAGGTGCCAATAGGAGGAATGGGGAGAAGCGGTGACAAGGTCAGGGAACCTGGCGTTTCAGGAACACAGGGTGCCCAGGTCTGACTGGCGGGTTCAGAGGTGCTCTCAGCTGGGAACTGCTAGGAGGTTACTCCCTCGAGCCTGGAATTTCTGCATCTCCGCCATAAATTCCCAAACTGCAAATCCCATCACTTTCCTCCCTCTGCTCTGGAGTACCGACGCCCTCCCTCGATCAAGACGCATCAGCTCGATAACCCGCACCCCTTCGGCACGCTAAGCTTGGGCGCTGGGCCTTGGTTGTATTAATGGGCCTGACACAGAGATCAGAACAGGGTCAGTTCAGTTGGCAAAGGAGTAGTGTGGCTTTATAACCCAGACGCTTCCGCCTCTCAACAAAGCAGGAATGGGTTCAAAAAGATGTTAATTCCCTCCTTAGCTGAGTTCCCACCTACATATAAGTGAGCCCCAACTCTCCCTGCCAGGTTCTTGGACCCATTCCCCCCTGAACCAGGCGTTCTTTCAGCAGAAGTCCTGACAGCCCCACGCTTGTTACCCCTTGTTGTCTGCACTCCCTTGGGTCTGTTTTTGTTGCAATGAGGGCGGGGTGGAGGGGTTATTACAATATTTGGAGCATCTCTTTAGAAGTGTATTTTAGTATAAGATGCAGCGCCCAGAGACCCTGGAAACACAAAGTCATTATCCCCTCTGACCTCTCTATTCAACTGCAGGAGGATTGACTCCAGTGCTGTTCCCCTGCACTGACTGTGTGTTTGCTCTATTGGGAGCATGCATCTCAGAGATGCCTCAATGCTACTCTAAAATGCACTCGGAGAGCAGGATGGTACAGGCAAAGGCATCCACAAACATTGGGGAAACGATAGAGCAGAAAAGAGAGAATCGTTATGGAAAATAAGATTCTTAACACAACAATATCCTTGGGAAGCCAGGTAAGGGCAGTCATGGCCGCTACATGACATTGCATCAGCTTAATTTACATTGTTTTTTAAACTGATTTAGTTAAACTGGTGCAAGCCACTTCTTCACCCCAGTAGACGCTCTGATTTTGGCTTGTGTAGGTTTAGCTTAATCTGTTTTTTTTAATACCAGATACAACTAAAATCAAACTGAACTAAAAAAAAAAGGGGGGGGGACCTGCACCAGCTTAACTAAAGTGATTTGAAAAAGAAAAAGAAGAAAACAAAAACAAAAAAAAAAGACCCTCACACCTTCATTTAAATCAATTCAAATGTATATGATGAGAAGGGTCTGTGAATGGGTGCGTCCCCCAGCCTCGATCTGGTCCCCTTACTTTGGAAACACAAGTAAATGCCATCATTAGAGCTGCTGGGGGCGATTTCTTTTTCCCTGCAAAAAATTTTGACAAAAGACCCCACTTTTTTGTAAAAAGTTTTCAATCAAATTTTTCAGGGGTTCATAAAAAAAGCCCAATAACTCTTGGATTTCTGGTCTTTGGCAGCTGAAAACTGAAATATTCAGGGCACAAATTATTTGGTTTCACTGAAAATCCTGCCCCCCACCCCACCCCCATCCACACGAGCTGAAATTTGTCTGTTTTCAGTGACTGACAGCCCAAACATGTTCAGTTTGGGGATGAAAAACCTGAACATTTTTGTCAAAAACATATTTCCCAGAGAAATTTCTGTTCTGATGAAAAATTTGTTTTTTTTGTCAAAAAGATTTCAAATGAAAACTCTAGACCAGCTCTAATCATAGCAGATCATGAAGGGTATGGGCCTGCCAGACACCACTAAATTCAATGGGAAGACTGGTATTGACTTGATCAGGCTTGAGACAAGGCCTTATTTGAGTAGCCTAAATGTTCCTGCTGGTCCATGCCAGAGTCAGACTTGAGCTGCTCTTTGCTTACTGATGGGCCTTTGGGGGTAACAATGGTTATCTTCCCTCTGGGCTCTATCCCATTGCTCCTCCTGTCTGACGTGCACATGAGGCTACTGGCCGTGACAGTGAAAGCGTGGGGTCTCCAGCACCAGGAAGCTCTCAGTGGTTTTGTCTTATCTGGAGGAAGGTCTTCATCCAGATAAAACTGGGATAATGCTGGTAGGTAGGGAAGCAGTCGGCCAAAGTGGCAGAGAGGAACTCAGCCCCTCCACTAGAGCTGATGTCACTATGGTTTTCAGTCTGGGGCTCCTTTTGGAGCCCCAGCTACTTTCTGGATGTTCACGCCGTGGCCGGGAGTGTGAGAGTGCCAATTATCTGTCCGTATCAAGAGCTGCAGCCTTTTATTCTGGGCGTTACGGGAAGCCTCGTGATGGCTACCAGTGCCTTTGCCACGCAGAGTGGATTGCTACAACGTACGCGACAGGGGGCAGCTCCTCAAGGGCATTCAGAGGCTGGGCCCCAAAATGGCTCTCGGTCTAGGGCATCTTTTGCAGAGGGTGAATCACACTTCCATAACCTATGCTTGGCCTCAGACTTGTTTTCAGGTGCCATTGGATGGGCTGGTTTCAAGCAGCTAAACCCTAAAAGAGCTGGGGGCTTGTTGCAGAGACTACCTCTCTCCCAGTGCAACATTGCGGGAGACAAGATCAGCCAAGGCACCGGAGCCGACCGCTCACCGGGGTTTTCCATCAGGAGAGAGACCCGTTCTGTGGAGCAGGTGGCAGCTTGTACACCAACCAATGTGCTCTAACCAATACCAGCGACCCCCTCGTTTTGATGGGCACTCAGACCAATCCCAAAGCTTAACCAACTCCCTTCCTGCTACCCCTCCAAACTGAGCCCATTGGCGTCAGGAAGGGATTTGTCATTTGTTTCATGCTGCACACACCAACAGGTGTGCTTCCCAGCCAGATTTGGGTTGCACAGCAGCGGCATCCAGTGGCCAGTTGGACCAATTGCAAGTATGAGTTTTCAGAGGTTCGCTCTTAAAACGCCCTGCTTCTATTTAAAACAAGGCCCGAGGTGTGAACTCAGTCAGGCAGCAGCCCCCTCTGGTGATCTCTGCACCTCGGAAAGGTGAAAGGCAGTGAAAATCAAATAGGCGGGGTGCTAGATTTAAACGGAAACCTGTTAAAAATGATCAGAGAAAGTGTGTGTGTTTCTGTGCAGCGGGGGGAGGAGGCGGGCACACCACAACCATGATGCGGGACAGAATGAACACAAGGAGCCTGGTATAAAAAGAAACTCCACAAGTAAAATGAGGAATCGAATGGCAGGTTTGCAGCCCTCTGGCTTTAAAGCCGTGCAGCTCCATGTCTGTCCTTCTGACGAACACCAAATAGCCAACCAAGAGCCCAGCAGATGACTGCATTTAGCTCCCAATCTTGGGAAAATCTATTCTCTATCGGACACACGGGGGGAGTTACATATGCAAACCCTCCCGGAGCACCTTTAGTCTAGCTGAACAGTTACTTGAATTCAGTCTCGTCTGGCTTGACTAATGCAATGGAGCAATTCGGTCTTAGCAGACAATAGCTACGTTCAACGTAGTCTCTACCCCGAGCAAGGGCTGAATTTGGTCCTACTCCGTTTAAACCCATTGTAAATCCTAGATTGAATAATGGGTACAAGATGCACCCATTATTATTGGGGAGTGGCAAGTTCCACTCTGTAAGGCTCTTTCGAACCGGGGGCAGGTGCCTGCTGGCCTAGGACGGGGAGGTGGGATCCCAAGAATGGGAACCGCTCAAGCAGCTGCAGCACAAGCTGTCCCTGCACCTCACCCTGCCAAGGCCTTGGAGGCATGAGAGGGGAGGATTCCCAACGCCCCTTCAACCCCTGGCCTCCCGCAGAGGCTGCTCATAAGGGGAAGTTGGCGAGTCTCCCTGGTAGCAGGAGACTTTTGGCTTGCAGTGCACGGGGAAGCAGACGGAGGCTACCGAACTCAGCTCCTGCGGTACAGCCAGCAGAGGGCAGCTCTCACTACCATGCTGGCTGATCTCCTGATACTGGAGAGGAAAGGCTCCCTGGGCTCTAACCAAGCCCCTGAGCCAACCAGATCCCCTCAACCAAGCAGCGTCTAGGTTTTAGCTTCCTCTGCCCCCACCCTGTTCTCATTCACCCCCACTCCACAAAGGCAGCCTAGAGAGGGGAGCCCAGATCAGCCCTGACATCTCGATACATCCTTCCCCTCTGGGAACACCCCAGCATGGCAGAGTTCAGTCCCACGGGAGGGAGCTCAAGGCTCTCAGACAGACCCCAGGGTCCTACCTTTTATGCTGCTCAGGGAGAGGGAGCGATCCCGGTCAGCCAGGCTAGGCCCCACTTTGCTGCCGCTGTTGTCCTTTTGCCGAGCAACCGCCACCGCGATGCCCACGGGCAGGTGCCTGACCTCCACCTCGCCCTGTGACCCAATGCTCTCTCGGCCAAAGGACTTGGCACTTTCTGGTCTCTCCAGGTCTCTCTTCAACTGTTTCCCGGCTTGCTGGGATAGCAGCTGCTGGATCTTGGAGGTGCCCAGCTGGGCCGAGTCCAGCTTCATGTTGCCAAGCCCGCCAAAGGGGCTCTTCTTGCCGTTGCTTTGCCGAGCAGTCGTCTCCTTGGCAAAGCTGCCGCTGTACTTGATGAGGCTTTGCATGGCAGACCCTTCGCTGTGGGAGGTGGGGTGCAGACCGTCAGACGTGCCCCGGGACCCTACCGCTGAAGACCTCTGCAGGCCACTGGGGTCGAGGTACGCCTTCTTGACTTCCTCCTCCACCTGGCTGACGTGGTGGTGCTGGGCGGCCAGCACGGCCATCTGGGTGGTGGCAAAGTTGCCCATTTCAAAGGGCTTCCACTTGTGCTCGGGCGGCTTCAGCTGCCGGTGGTCCAGGTGTTGCCTGGAAGAGTCCAAAGTGCCGTATACCTTAGCTGCTTCTTTTGAGCCGGCCCTTTGGAAGCGGTCTCGTTCGCAGGCGCGGTGTTCTGGCTCCGGGCACGGCCTCAGCAAGCCCTTGGCGGCCAGGAACTCCCTGCTTTCCGGAGAGCCCAGCCCGGGCCGGTTCAGAAAGGGTTCCGAAGCCACTTGCCTCTTCAGCGCCATGGAGTTGGCCCTGATCACGGACCCCTTCTCCCTCAGGGCCTCCATCCTTTTGGCATCGCTGTGGCAAGAGAAGTCCTGGGACAAGAGCGTGCGAGAGGCATCGGTGTGACCCCGCTCCGTGGGCGACTGCAACACACTCACTTTGCCCATGTCCTTGTCCTTCGCTTTGTTGTCCCGGGCCTGGGAGGCAATCTGGATGGGCCCGTTCCTCTCATCGTAGGCCTCGACCGAAGGCACGAAGGTGGGGGCGACGACTTTGTGCTCCCTCCCGGGCTCCTTGGCTGGCGGGAAGATAGTGTACATGCTGGAATGGACAGACTGGGGCGGGAACGCAGAGGAGGGCGTCATTTTCCCTGGCTGGGAAGGGTGCGGGGAGGGGCAGCTGCAGGAGATGTGCAAAGCGCCTCCCGGGGTCATGGCGGAGTCGCCCCTTTTCAGCCTGTCCAAGTGGGCATGAGCAGAAGGCCTCATGTTCTCGTCATGGCGGTTGGGGTCCTTGGCACAGCGGTCCTGCTCGCTCCCGAGCGCTTTCAGCATGGGGTCCCCACCGCCATTGCAGTTGTTGAGCGAAGAAGTCTGCAGCGGATTCTTGGACTTTGGTTCTCCGCTGCCAGCCCCCCGGTTTGGCATGTGCTCGGCTAGGAATGGGGACAGCCGCTCCCCTGCCTTCACCGGCTTCTCCAAGCCAGTCCCTTTCCGGTCACTGTCGGGTTTGGCTTCCTGAGTGAGATCCACCACGCTGCGAGGCCGGGGCTCCTCTTTCGGCTTGCCATCTTTCTTGGGGAAGTGTAGGGAGAGGTCACTCCGACAGGCCCGCTCCTTTCCGGGGGCGTCTTTCAGGCCCTCCTTGGAGCTCTTGTGCAGGTGCCCAAGGTCCTTCTCACGGTGCACGGCGCTTGGTGCGTGGTTGGCCGCTGTCCTCGAGACGGGGGCTTGGGGGTGCAAGGCAGACTGTCCCGCGTGGCCGGATAAGTAAAACCCATCTGCAAAATGAAATGGAACAAGATTACCTTGGTTTCTCGCCACTGCAAACTCCCAACCGCGACTGCTCCCATCACAAGCCCAAAAACTCTAGGCTGTGACTCACGAACATGGGGAAAATGGGGCCAGGCCAATATGGGACGAGCATTTAGATGCTCTTGGCAAGGGGGCAGGACAAATCCCAAACCTTTAGTCCTTAGCGTTAGCAGAGAGCCAGGTTTCTAATGGGGTTCCCAGAACACGTCCAAGCCCCACCAAATCCCAACCATCAGACTGAAGGGGAGAAGGATCTTGCCAAGAATCCCCCTTGATCACAGCACCTCTGTCAAAGACAGGCCCCCCAGGTCCTCTGCACAGCAGTGATGCAACGGAGAAACTGCCTGAGCCTTTAGGGGAGGTACACACGAGCCTCTCTTGTTCTGAAGGGTAGGGCACCATGGGCGCACCAACCCAAGAACCTGCTGCCACAGAGTGTCTGTCTCATCCGGAGCCTGGGCGAAGGGGCTGAGATGGGTTAACTACACTTGTGAAGGGTTAATGTCGTTCATTTGATTGGTCAAGATTCTTCTGGGGTCTCGAGGTACTTTTCAAAATCAGCCTCTCAGCCTCCTTCCAGGCTCAGGTCTCGGAGCATCACCGGCAGCTGTGGTTCCGCATTTTAACTCCAGACTGAGCTCAGCTGGGACCCGTCCTGTCGCCCACCATCAGACAGCACAACCCCCTTAACCCTTTGGGGACTGGGACAAAGTTCCAATGGTTTGACGGCTGGCAGGTAGCCTGGCAAGGGGTCACGTGGGACAATCTAGGGCGATGGCTGCCAGGGCTGAGGTCTCTCCCTTCTAGGGAGCAGGGGAAGGGAAGGAATCAGCAGAATCTAAGGGCTGACTCTCTCTGGCTGCTGGGCAGAGGATCTCCGGACACGGAAGAGCATGCTGGTGAAATCGGATGGCCACCATGGGAATCTGCCCTAATTAGAGCCACCGATGACCGGCCACCCAGGGGAAGCCCCCATAAGCTGTGATTTGCACCGCAACAGCTAACCTCCATTTCCAGCAGTGGTTGTTCCACTGGTGCGCAGAGCATTTGACCTGTCGGTGCTGGTGGTTCGCACTGGTGCAGCTACATTAAAAAACAGGGCAATGCCTCAGTGCAGCCACGGTCTTTAATAAAATCACCACCATCTCCCAGGGAGCACCCCTCCTGTTAACACCTACCAGGCTTGGGCCCCCATGCAGGGAGCTGTAAGGAGGGTGGATGGAGAGGTGTCTCAGAGGATGGAGATGGGGAAGGAGCGGCGAGGATAGAGAGGACGAGCCCGTGCCAGTTGTACAGAGAGGGACAACAACCCCGGTTCCAAACACACCGATGCAAGCAGACTGACCTTTCTGTGACTCAAAGAGGCTATGCTGACCCAGCTGGGCCAGGAGGGGGCTACTGCTGCGGGAGGGCTCGAGGTGGCTCAGGGGAATGTACGACGGGTAGAGCCCATTGGGCAGATGGGAGAAGCCTGAAAAAACAGAAGAGGAAACATGTTTCAGAACAGCCGGCTCCTTGTGTTGGAACAAACCCCGCAGAGCTACAGACTGTTATGGCTGGCAACACACACACACCCCCAGCACCACGCCAGAAGAGGCGGCTTTGCTTGAACAACCCATTGCGTCATGCCAGGCTGCAGGGTGCTGAGAGTCAGACTCATACTCCAGAGCTCGGGAGCACCATGTAGAGCCTCCCACCAGAGGGCGCTGCCTGCTGCCCCGATATTCCCCCTTGAAGTCGTGGCTACAGATCACATGGCCTTCCCGCACCAGCTGTATCGCCATCCTGCTGGGATGTAAGCACTGCCCCAGTCCGTAGGCAGCTGCAGGGAGCGATCAACGTTGTCAAAATTTGCAACAAAACTCCCCGTCGCAGCAATCCCACTGTTGTGGCAGCAATATTGTTGAGAGAATCCATAAAACAACTGATTTAAAGAGCCACAACAGAATCTGAATGGAGACAGACAATAACTGTAGCCTGTGCTCAGAGCAGCATCTGGATGACCTAGTTAATATTTCAAATTATTTAGACGCTATTCTTGATCTTTTGCTATGTATATATTTACATAAGGCACACTGATGAATTGGCTCTGTGCACCATTGCCACCTACTGGATGGAATCAGAACTGCTTAATTTTTGTGTTTACAGCTTGTTTTTCATTAGTTTCATTTTTGGCTTTCTTTTAACAATTTTTGAGTTCTACGTAGCTGTCAAAAAAATTAGTTTTGTCTTTGTATATACACGTAGTACTGTTTCAAACAGCACTACATTCAAGCACACTAGAGCACCTTTAGCGCACACCAGCAGGGTCTACACAGATCAATGAATGTGCAACACATTACTGTGCTTTAGAAATCACACACCCCTAGTCCACATTACTGCTCAGTGTAAACAAGATCTTAGAGCCAAGTCTGGGATCAGGAACATCACCTATGTAAACAAACTGCACTAGGAAAGGAGTGAAGTCAACATAAATTGAGTAACTATTTCTGGTATTTTTCTGGTGCGTATTGGATGAACGGCAATTTCATTTATTTTGTACTGGGGGTGTTTATTGGTTAAAAGCCAAAACCCCAAGCCCTGGTTATAACCCCTATATGGCTCACTCCTAATGGAGATCTTTCTTTGGCCCTAGCTCTTTTTGGAGCAGGATGACCGGAGCTTTATCCTAGCTGTCACTGTGACGTTCCAACTGGCTGAAGTGCAGAGCAAAGAGACAATTGCTAAATCCCAGGTGGGACAGATTTGCTACAGTTCTATGCATAATTATATAAAAACATTGCACGTACACCCTTTGCAAGCCATGAAGTGTTCACACAGGAACATTCAGACTATGTGGGGACAGCAAAATGTACTTTTTTATTCCATGGGCTGGAGAGAGTTGCATAATTCCTGAGCACTAGTACAACGAGGAGATTTATTCTAGATTAGTGACTAGTATGTTCATCTAGATCATGCCGCCTTGTCAGGAACTAGGGTAAGGAACAAGCCAACCCTGGGAACAAATTACAGCTAACTTAGATGGGACTGAATGTGTCCCATCTGGCAGGGCCCATGGTTACAGTAAGGGAAGGAGACCCAAACCCATTTCCCTCATGACCTACCGCTTGAGTCTCAATTCCACAGCTGCTGTATGCAAAAAACCAACTGAAGACCGTGGGAGTTCTGCACACGGAGCAGAATCAGTCATTAGAACACGGACATTTTTCAGAGCGCAAGTCAAGTGAAAGTTTGGCAACACATGGGAGCAAATACTCTCCACGCATGCGCTCCGAAGTGGTAAGCTCTCAACTTCACGGCTGACCTAGCTGTCCCCACCAGGCATTTGCCCAGGCCTTTGGGGGCGGGGGGAAGGAGAGACACAGGATCTAATATTTGGGGTGGCGAATCAGCATGGGAATGGTGCCAAGAGTGTGTTGCAGAAGCAGCTGCTCTAAGGGGTTACACGCAGGGCACCATTCCATGACCCACTGTTTCATTTTCTTCACTGCCCACGGTCACCTCTACACAAGGGCCTTATCCAGGCTTCTTTCCTGAAGATCTCCCACTTGATTGCAGCTCCACCCATGCAGGACTTTCTAGCAGCCTGTCCACACTGGTGACTTCGCTAGAACTCCCCCTAATGGCAGCCGTGGCAAGAAATTAAGAAAAAAAGCTAGTGTGGAACCTCGGGAACCCGAAGGCCTGACACCTGACGTCAAACACAGATCTTGCTGCAACCCTGGAGAGGAATATGATTTAGCTGCTGGGGTGGACAGAATCAAACTGTCTTCCAAGCCCAAGTAAGCGTGTGTGATTGAAGCCTGGTTCTAACAAGGACTGGGGATGTTTTCTGCATTGGCTGTTGAACGTGGCTAGTTTTTTAGCACAGATCTGCCCTATGGGATCAATCCAGATTGCAGAACTGAATGAGGGCAGTGGCCCAGAGAAGGCTACTTCACCTTGATCCCCCTTTCCATGCTGAGGCTGCAAAGGCAGTTTCAAGGGCATAAGCAGAACCTGGAATCAGTTTGCTACTCGCTAGCCACTTGCTGAATTTCCTGAATCACACATATCGATTCCCCCTCCCTCTACGCAAAACAAAACATAACATCTCAGGCTTTCTACGGTCCCCCTCTCTATGGCAGTCACTGCATCCCAACTCCTCCCGCCCAGTTCTCTCAGTTTAATGGCTTTGTCAAGCCATCTGATTGAAGCACTGGAGGGGTTGGCCAGAGGATTAGGGGGAGGGCAATCGCGTGTGGGTGGAAGGTCACAGGTCAGATGAAGGCCCCTTTCAGTCACTCCCTCTCCCCAGAGGGATGGAGGTTGTTACTGATGTTTTACACCTGCTGTCACGGTAACCGAAGCAAGGAGCAGAGCGGCTGACAAACCAGCCTCCTGTGCATGTTCAGGACCCAGGAAGCATCACCAGGCTCTGGTGCACTGTAGGAAAAACTCCTACGAGGGGCTCCGGGGCTGGGGGACAAGCCTAGGACTCAGCACTCGGGAGCCCAGAGGGCCAGCACCTCATACCAGGTCAGAACAAGGGAGGCGATGGGCGCACAAAGTGAGGATCTACTCGGGAAGGAGTTCAGGTGACCAGAGCAATTCGCAGGCACTAAGATCTCCGCGCTGCCTTGACTTTATAAGGTGAATCCATGCACTGGTGGGAAGACACCATGAACACACACCAGCCAGGGGGTCCTTGGCCCAGGCCAGAACACGGGGCTCACACAGCAAAGAGGGGCTGCGACGGGACCCCCGCTCCAAACGCTCCGAATGTCAGGGTGCTTGAAGCCGGAACCAGGCTCTGAATTTTGCAGATTGGCCCCTATCTTTATAAGGGACCAAGGCAAAACCCAGATCCAAACAACCTCAATGTGTACGCAAGACACAGATCCCAACTCTGCCACTTCAGCCCCTCTCTAATGTCTCTAGCGCTTCGGGTAACCCTGAGCACAGCCCGTGAGACAGGTGTGCATGACGCTCAGACCAGCAGGCAGGGGGCAGGTGACCCGCCCAAGGCCATAGGCAGCCTTGGCACTGGGTTCAGACCCCAGGAGGAGCACCTAGCTCCCAGGCCTGGGAATGCACCACTCAGCCAGGCTCCTCTCTCTCTCACATTTGTGGAGGAGCCCACTGAACTGCTGGGCTCAGCAAGCCTGGTGATCTGGGAAACATTCCCCTCCTCCCCTTTGCCAGGGACGGAGAAGTCCCAAATCCTGCCCAACCAAGCCAGATCACAGCACCGGGTTACATCAGCAGCAGCCAATGGGGAAAATGGAGAACGAGGACATGGCAAGAGACCTCTCTTTGAGAAGGGGGATGCATCCATTGTACACCCGTGTACACACACACGCAGCTTCCCACTGAACCCCCACACCAACCACAAGAGAAGACACAAGGAGGGATCTAGAGGTCGGACGACTGCTTAACACACGTTGCTCCTTTTGCCAGCCGTGGCCTCAGCAAAAGGCACCAGATACCTCGCTGGCCCCTGTACCATGTGGCAAGGCCCGAGGGAAGGGCTTTATTGCAACAAGCAACATACAGCTTACCCCAGCCACGGGCTTCTGCATGGGAAGGGGGCAACCCACAGCCATCTCCCCTTGGTGTCAACGGAGCGGAAAGCTTTGCAATCCAGCACAACGTCCTGGGCCAACAGACACCCCAATAGTCCCAACCAGCTCTGCCTTGCTGCTCCTCCAGCTGATCGCTCGGCCCTCGCCCGCGGCAGCAGGGGCACTGCCAGCTTGCACAGGGGCAAAAAGCTATTACTGAGCACCTATGGCCACAAGGTGGCCCAACCCCGTCTCCCAACTAAAGGATGCTCTGAAAGCAACGCTCCCCTCCACCTGGCTAGGAGAGGGGGCCGCCCCAGCCATCAGCCACTGCCATCAGCATTCAGGTTCTCTCTCTCTTTACCTTCATGGGAGTGAGCAGCCCAGAGTTGCACCATCTGTAGGTCGGCGGGGGTGGGTGACCTGAAGGACAGGTCAGAGGGTAAAGGGGTAGGGCTTCCATGGGGCGTGGAGGAGGTCCCTAGTCCGCTGGCCACATACCCACCCAGGAAGGCCTCACCTGAATGGGAGGATGGAGAAGAAAGTCAGGGTTAGGTACCAGCTTTAAAGCAGAGGTTCTTTCCAGCTCGCACCCCTCCCACTGCCATCTGCTATGCCCCGGCGCCCACTCCCCTATTGCCCGCTAGCAGGCCTAATGAGAAAGCACTGCAAGACGAGCAAGTCCCTGGCTTAGGAGCATGTTCCCACTTGGTTCCCCCTGGCCACAAACCCTCGTGGTCTGTAGCGAGAGGGGATGCCTGGGCCCGTGCAGGGGGAGCAGGGCTGGCAGGCAGCAGCTCCCTAGTTCCCATCCCCAGCTCTCGTGCTGATTCCCTGGGCAAGACTGCTTCCCCTCAGCGTCCCTCGCTGTCACACGGGGGCAATGAAACGGACCTGCCTGGCGGGGGCGTTGCGAGGACGAGCGCTGGTAGGACGTAAACCACGCCAAGAGCGGTTAGCACAGGAACTTGGTGGATGCAGCTGTGTCAGCCCAGCCGAAAACCCCTTCGTCTTTGCTCTGCTTTCTAAACTGTAGGGGGAGGGCTTGGCCGGGGGACTCACCAACGAGAGGGGATGCGACTGATCAGACGATTAAACACAACCAACCACACAAACCACACACACAACGGGGGCAAGGGTTGCTCTTTGCTCTGAGGGACTGGCGCGGCGGGGATGTCGGGGGAGGCAGACATGCCCAGCCAGATCTGGTTCAGGTTAAAAATCCTCAGAAGAAAGTCTTCAGAAAGGATCACCCAGAATCTACGCAGATCCACAGTGAAGCCATCTCTACCAGGGTGGGTGGTGAAAGATCCAACCTGCCCCTCTGGTCACATATTTCAAACCCGCTGAGAGCGGGGCAGCCTCTGAGTTTTGTCTTGTGGGTTATTTTCGCCAGCAAATGTAGACCCATCCCCGGAACATTCAGCATAGGTGCTAAGTGAAATGATGGCAGAGGAAAAGGAAACATTTGCAAGCTCCCCCGCGCTTAGAAGAGGCCAGAGCCTCCCCAGGTAGGTGGCTACAGCATCCAAGCCAGACTATGCACCACACGCCACGTGCGCCCGCCTAAGAGGAACTCCTCCACCCAAGCTCTGATGTGCCCAGCACTTCGAGGAATCCCACACCCGCCACAGCACAGCTTCCCCCCGTCAGACAGAGGCTGCCGTAAGGGCCGGCTAGCAGGGCATGGTCAACCAGCTCCCCGTGATAGGAAATGCTGGTAGATGGGCAAAAGGCAGAACAAGACCTTTAAAAAAAAAAAAAAAAAAAAGGCACGTACCCAGAGATAAAGCCTAGAGACAGATGTGAGAGAAACTGGACATCAGCGAGGGTCACTCATCCCCCACCACTCTGGGCCATCAAGCCTGTTAGTCCCGCGCTCCGTTCCCCGCAGGCTCCTTGCTAGTGACCCAAACCACAAGCCACCAGCAAGACACGGCCATGCAAGGCGGAAGCAGCACTCAGGATGCACAAGCCATGGCCCACCAGATCTAGTTCAGGATGGCGCTCCTGGAACCAGCTGGGAGGCATATCCCTGGTCTCAGGGGGGGAAAAGGGAGGGCAGAGCCAGCCACAGAGCCAGTGCAGGGAACCCACAGATGGAACAGCTCATGCACGGAGAGAGTGTGGGGAGACACCACCAGAAGCCACAGACTCTTCGCCGGAAGCTTGGTGGCCTCCGAGGCTGTGCAGGAGATTAAGTAACTTTCCCCCTGCTTCGCACGTGTGCACAGATGCCGCCGGTTGGCCAGTTATGGGGTTTCTGCCTCTTATGAAATACTGCTAACGGCCGATGCCGCGCCGGCTCTCGAGCAGCACTTCTGATGGATGGACATGTCGGCGGGAAGTGGGGAGACCAGAGAGAGAAGTGGCGCAGGCCCGAGCCAAGGCCTGCAAGAAGCAGATGTGCCCGTGCCACGAGAGCACCACCCAGGAAAGGATCTGCCCCAAAGCTCCGTCTTCCCGAGGCCGCCGCACCTTCCCCAGCAGCGCCGCCACTGAAGAATTACAGCAACATCCAGAGAGGGGCTTGAACTGGCAACTCGCCCTCTGAGAACCCCTAACACCTCGAGAGCAGCAGCTCTATCTGCTAGTGCATTGACAGAGCCCCCAGGGAGTGGAGGCCAAAAAAACCCGTTCTCAAAGATCAAGCACTCCACACTGCGGAGACAAAGCACCAAGGAGTGAATACCGAATTCCACAACAGTTACGTCGGAAACCCGCCTTTGGATCACTGTTTCCTCTGGGTCAGAGCCTGCCCTCCTTGTCTCACTCTGAGGTTAGGGCCAACGGCTGTAAAACAGGACAATACTTCCTGCCTGCCCAACCAGCTCCGAAAAATACTGCAACTGATCCGCTCTGTGTGTGTGTTTCTGTCGGTCTGATACTGCCCTCTGCTGGATGAAGCTAGAACAGCTCAACAGTGTGTCCTAGGGCAGGCCCTAAAGCAGATTTGCAGATTAAGCAGCAAGAGACTGGTTTTACAACAAGAGGACCCAAGATTTATCCCTGCTATCGCTGTAAAGTTTCTGGCTTTCACAACGTGCAGCAGAGAGAGCCAGGACGCTCCACATAGCCAGGGACACGTCCCCTCCCGCTCCCCCAGTGAAGGCTTCCCTCTCCCCTAGATCTCGGTAAACAGCAACTGGCATGCGAGATGGTGACACAAACAGCTCACTGGGCAGGACGGCCAGTCTCCATTTCCCAGCCGAGGAAGAAAGAGAGAGGAATCCCAAGTGCACTAAGTACATAGCCTGCGGGTCCAGGCCGCGAGGTGCACTAAAGGCCAGGGTTCGTCTCAGGCCTACACCACCACCTGGACAATGAGCACTAGAACTGGTTACATGCAGTCACCTGCCAGCCTAAGGTCCTGCGCCACTTCCATTTCTGGTCTCACCCTCCGAGTTAGCAAGGGACCAGACATCTCTTATCCCCCGAACCATCAAGGCTACTGGCACTCAGATTTAGCACAGTTTGGATCCAGCTCCCAACACCCCAAGGTTTGGGGCGATGGGGAGGGTTCAGGTACCTGAGAGTTGCGTTCAGACCTATCTCTTGTTATGAGCTAATAGAAAAGGATCCATCCACCTTCTAGAAACTTCCTGCCATTACGTGCCGAAAGATCCTGCATCAAAAGGGATCACAAAGGATTCTAGGATCAACATGCCAGAGTACTGCATGGACCATAAGGTAATGGGGGGATCCTGCATTAGCAGACCCTTTGCTTCCCCTCATTCCAATCTGCCCCCTCAACATTTCCGGAGAGCTGCTCTTCTCTGGGTTTGCAGACTCCAGATTTTCTCTCAGAGAAAATGGTGGTTTCAGTGCACAGTGCAATGGAGGAGCTCAGGCCACCTGGAGCCAACCGAACCAGCTCAGGGGGGCTGCTTGGCATTTCCCCCTCCATCGTCTCTCACGGTGCTAAAAGGCTGGGATGGGTAATGGAGGAGCAGATGCCGGAGTGCGTCCTCAGAGCATGGAGACATGAATGGGGAAATATACAGCCCTGCAGTTAGCCAGCGTTCAGAGCTGCAGCCAAGGAGAGAATCTGAGGCTCCAGCAAACTGCAGAAAATATAGCACTCATCTATCAGCAAACACACATCCATAATTCATAACCCCCCGTGCATGCAGGGTGCAGAGCCCGCAGCTCTTGGGCCAGGTGGTGATAAGGACAGGGCATTCCTTATACACTCTAGTATAACCCCCTCCCTTCCCAACTTGGGACATGCACCTCAATGAAATACCTTCCCTCTTCCCCCCCCCGGCAAAGTAGCTCCCACACGTTCACTATTTTTACAGAGTCTAGTGAGGCACAGAGAGAGCCACATATGGTGCCAGCTGCAGCTGTGCAAAGGGTATGCGGGCGTGCTTCGATCCAGCCCTACAACGCCCCTGGCTCTGCTACCCCAGTCCCTACCCCCTCCAGGGCACAGACTGCAAGTTGTGCCACCATATTGGAGAACTGTGGGGATGCGACAAGCGTCTTCTAGGGACAAGCAGGGGTTTCAGCCAAAGGTCTAGAGAATGACAGCCCCCAGGCTGAGTTCCCTCTAAGCTACACCGCCGCACAGCAGCCTATTAAGCACCACGCAGGCGCTCAGGGCTGCTGCAAGGAGAGATGCCTCTCCCCCAGCCCCGGACTTTCCGCGGCCGGGGGAGAAGCATCTCTCCCCGCCAGCCCCAGCCCAGCCCCAGACCTTCCGCGGCCGGGGGAGAAGCTCCTCTCCCCGCCAGCCCCAGCCCAGCCCCAGACCTTCCGCGGCCGGGGGAGAAGCACCTCTCCCCGCCAGCCCCAGCCCAGCCCCGCCCCAGACCTTCCGTGGCCGGGGGAGAAGCGCCTCTCCCCGCCAGCCCCAGCCCAGCCCCGCCCCGGACCTGCCGCGGCAGGGGGAGAAGCACCTCTCCAATTTATCCCCATCTTTCCTGAAACATGGCTCCCAGAACTGGACGCAATACTCCAGTTGAGGCCTAATCAACGCAAATGGATTCCTTGGATGGTAATATGGAAGCTTATTGTTACTTCACCGACTGCCTGCCCCCCACCCATCTGACACCCATCTCTGAAGTGTCACACCCACCCCAATGTGTCCTTTTCCTCCCAAGCACTTGGGTAACCCACTTGTCTGTTTCTGTCCTCAGGAACAACCAGGTGAGTAGGGTTGAGCTGGGAGTAGAAAGGAAGCAGCAAGCTTATTTCTGACCCCGGCAGGCTCGCATGGGACAAAAACACGTTACACCCATCGCCTGAAATCCGGCCTCCCAGCTGGCAGGCCCAGCAGCAGAGCCAATAACAGACCCCACATAAAGAATTTGCAGAGAGAGCAAGACCCCCAGCGACAGAGACTCTAGAAATGGGCAGCTGAGTAATTAGCATGTCCATAGATCACTTTACCGAAAAGCAGATTCTTTGGGCAGATTACCTAATAGAAACCATTTCCCCTTCCCTGTCTCGGCTCTGGGATACACTGGCGTGCCGCGCCGCAGAGCTCAAAACAGCCGTTACTTCACACTCCCCGGTAATGGCTCCGAACAGCTGAGAGACAGATTGCAGGACAGTGTAAATCTTTGCCACCTCCTCCTTTGTCTCTCGGGTCAGTTCTAGTTATGATTTAGGTACTGAGGATGTTTGACTCCGTGCCAGACGCAAGGCAACAGGGATACCCGGGTGCCAGCATATTCAAGGCTGAACTAAAGCCCATCTCATCAGCTCAATGCTAGGGACTGCTCCTGTAGCCTTTGCACTTTGGTACCAGTCTGCTTCCACATGGCTATTCTAATAGCTCCTGCCATAGCCCTTCCTTAGAAGCGCCACAAGTTCACCAGCCTTTGCATGCCAAAGTCCCCCCTAGAATCTTGCTTCATCCAACGCTGCCTTAGTATCAGCCCATGTCCCACGGCTAACGATGGCTTCAAAGAGTTAATTTGTGGCATTGATCCTGCATATCCCCTGGAGCGTAGTGACGGTTTCAATCAGAGCCCCTCGACACAGAGCCAGGAGACCAATTTAACTCAATGTTTCATCTTCCGGGGGGCTCTGGAGACTGCCGAGATCTTCCCGACATAAACGAACTGCGCGGCTGAGCAGGAGGTCTCACGTTCTTAGCCTTTGGTGCTTCAAGCTTTTGTCCCTCTGCCGTCCAAATTGCCACCTGCTGAACTGGTGCAAGTTAACAGCCCTGCATGGACTCCTGCCTTGAATACACTGGGGAGTCTGGACCTGGACCATTTAAAAATTCATCTTGCTCAGTACGGACTATTGTTTTCACCTGCCACGGTATGGAAACAGCAAGTCCCTTAGTCAATGGGTGGAGAGGTGGCTTTGTTACCCAGCATGCTCTGCAAGTACTTCTGCATCAGTTATCCCTTCTTACAACACTCTCCCTCAGTGACTCACCGCAGATACCCCCGAGCCTCGTACGCCCAATGTCTAGGGCAAGGCAGAGGGGGGTTCCATAGACAACAAAAATCAGGTTTTTGCTACATAAAAGCTCCAGCCTTCTCGCCCCACAACTGACACAGCTAATGAGACTCCTGTGATATTTTGCTGGTTTCCGGGTGGGAGGGGAAGCAAGACACACCCATTGACATTGAGGAGGAGAGGAAGAATGATCAGGTGGGTAGGAATGCTAGCCCGTGACCTGGGTTCAGTTCCCCACCTGTGACATGGGGATAACAGTGCTACAGCACGGCCCTACCTCTCTGGGCTGCTGAGAGGATAGATACCTTATAGACTGGGAGGTGGTCAGAGACTGACAATGGGGGCCATATAAGTACCATAGCTAGAAGTCTGCTGTGCACTAGCACGGCACCTCCCTTTTGAGGCTCTTGATGTGGCCACGTATGGTAACAAACCTGTGGCCACCGAGGACTACAGAGTCGTCACTACAGACACCACGGCATGGCGGTGAAAACACGAAGAGAACCCAGATCCTCATGGCCTCAATGAGAATCGCCATTCACCACTAGCAGAATGGTGCCTCCGATAACCGGTTGAGCAGTGTCGGATTCCCTCCCGTCAAGGCAGTGATGTGTGCACACACACAAGCGCATTAGCCAGTTTGTTAGAGTGTTATGCCCATTTTACAGATACAGAAATGGAACACAAGCGGTTAAGGGTCTGATTTCCACAAGTGCAGAGCACCCCCAGATGAAGAAGTCAGGCCTTGCCCAAGGTCCCATAGGGAAGCCCATGGCAGAATTGGGACGACAACCCAGCTCTCCCAAGGCCTGGGCTTTACCCAGCAGACTATTACTCCCCTAAAAGGAAAGATTCTGTTTGTGTAAAGAAGGGAAACTAACAAGCAAGAAGCTAGCTGTGAGGCCTGGGCCAAGAAGAGGGTCCTTGGGGGGAACGTGAGGACAGGAGCGGGAGGAGAAAAAGCAGCCAAGCCAGGCATCAACATGCGCTTCTCAGGCAGGATGGAACTGGGACCTCACATTCCATGGCCTTGGTGAAGGCCGGATTGAGCAACGGGAAATTTAAAACAGCTGAACCAGCCTTCCTGCAAGCTGCCGAAGGCTTTTGTACCTTCCAACTCACCACCACTTCCCCATTCTTCAGTTCTCCATTCTGCCCGCAGCCAGCCGTTTGGACACAGGTCAAGGAAAGAGAGGACTGGGGCAGGCTCAGGGCGGGTCTGTCAGCGCCGGCCTCTGCACTGAGACCTTGCAAGCTAGAAACACTCAGCTGCCTCTTCTTGCTCGGTGGCCCATTTACCTGAGTTGCCAGTAAATCTGTTTGGTATTGGATGGCTTTCCCTGAGCCTCTCTGGATTTACAGCACTCTCAGTCTGACTTCTATCTTGCTCCTCCCTTTCTGTAGGGAAGCAAGAGTTTTAACTAATGTCCCATGGCTCATCCCCAGACCTAGCCTTCCTGCCTCGGTTTCCCAGTTTACTCCACACGCAGTGGGAGCTGCTCACACCAGCTTGAGCCAATTCCCTAGACTCTCTTTGGCCCAAAAAGAGGAATTGGGGCATAATTCTAAGGCTAGCAATCTGGATTGCTGATGGGCACCCTGCCCCCCTTTGGGGAGCTGTGAAATAGACAGCAAAGGCTTCAATTTAGTATGACAGAATTTCCCGGCTGCCATCCCCCAACTCTCTTTCCAAACCACAAAGTGGCTGACAAAGCCAGCATCTGAAAGATGCTTTGTTGCTTTGATTGATCAGATTCCTTTTGCCTATGATGCTCATGTAGCCAACAACGGCATCACCCTTAGCGGCTAACAGCCAATCCCATGGAGGCACGTTCAGGGGCAGCAGAGGAGGGAGAGAGAACCAGGCCACTGATTAATGCCCATTGTTGACAGGGGCACAAGACTTATGCCAACCGACAGAGCCCAGTGATTGTAAAGTGGCGGCTCCTACAAAACACTCCCTTTCCCCATGGCAAACCATCAGCAGCTTGAACTATTTCTCTTTATCCCTGCAGATTTGCTAGTCTAAAGACCCTGACAAAGCCTGTTTGCTAGCCAGGGCGCTCTCAGCAAAGCCTGCTGTGGATGACTGCAATAGAAATCTTATTCCAAAGTCCCGGGATCAGAGGGTTTACTTTCACCTAGTTCCTCTTCAGCTTTAAAAATTCACCCCTTGGCTGCAGAATCTCAGCTTTTTTGGGGGGGGTGAAGGGGGAGTGTCTAGTCCTTATGGTTGTGAAGAAACCCTTGAATATGAAACGTGGTTAAGTGAGGTCTCCTGAGGGTCATGGTCCTCCTTGAAAAGAAAAACCATAGATACAAACAAGCTTGAGCTTCAACTTTGTCTCCTTTGTTTACCAGGGACCACACACTGTCTGGAACTCTATGCAGCATGGAGGCATCTAGTGGCCAAATCGTATACTGCACTGAGTGTGCAAACAGCCTGAAACAATAGCTCAAAGAGGTGTGAACCACCCACATTCATCTCAGTTGGGTGTTAATTCTAAAATATAAAGATGACAATGTCAGTGTCAACAATTGACTTATCTCATTGCTGATGATTTTGCTAAAATTATCTAGTTAGGACTTGTCTATTCATGCAAATCAATCCCATACAAAGTAGGGGATAAATTTAAAGCTGATGAACTATTCCTGATTAACTCCATGTGTTGATGTTCTTATTCTGGAATAACTCCAGGTGTAGACAGGCTCTAAAAGCATTTAGCTCACAATCCCAATTCATCTACAAAATCTTCCCAAGTGCCCAACTGTCTCCTATCTCAGAGCTCAAACTTCCAGCTTCTCCCCTGACAACGTCACAGTTTAGTTTAAATAGCCCGGGGGCTACTGAGCTGACTGCATCCTTCACTCTCGTATTTAATTCAACAAGAACTTCTATTTTTAAATTAATCCTAACTGCCCTACAATTTCCACCAGAGTGCTGCAGAATCGAGGGGCCTTGCCTTGAATTTAGGTTCAGCCCGCCACAGCCTTGCTCTGAAAAACCACAAGGGGGTGCCCAAGGACACACACCAATAGCAAGCAAGATTTCTTTACATTAGATCCATCCTTATATAGGACTTCAAATGCAAAAACCCCATACACCAAATAACATTTATTCCCTCCTTATGCGCCAAAGGTTCCATGTGCTAAGAGATGCATCCAGCGCAAACAATAAAAAATAAATTAAAGTCACAACCACTACACCAGATGTCACTGATTACAGAGAACGCGGCTGGAACATTGAACCAGCTAATCGTTGTTCAAATGCATTCCTTTTCTTTCATACATGCCATGATTCTCAAAGATTTGGTGGGACTGTTGGGCCTGGAAGGGAAAGCCTTTATGTGCTGAATGTTCTTCTTTGCTGAACATCCTTCTAGCCAAGTGCATCGTGAGGGATGGAATTTTTAAAGATTCACTTAAGGACACATGGAATATATAACTAGTGACAACTCTCTGCAAAAAGCAACAGACGAAGTGGGCATTCACCCACGAAAGCTTATGCTCCAATACATCTGTTAGTCTTAAAGGTGCCACAGGACTCTCTGTTGCTTTTTACAGATCCAGACTAACACGGCTACCCCTCTGATACTTAACTCTCTGCAAGTATCTGGAGAACAGAAACCTTCCAAGGGAGAAGGGAATTTTGAGAATGGCCCTAGAGCTAATGGAATAAAATTAAGACAATTCACATTTTAGTCTGAATATTGTTGCTCCGATTCCTGACACTAGTGTCACCCTTCTGCCAAGCAGTAGCATATGTCCGAGGCCTTGCAGGTTGGCTTCCCAACTGGGTAAGAAATCAAGGAAGTGGAGCCTGATTATATTCTAAGTGTAACTTGTTTTATTTATGTATACACAAAAATACACCAGTCCTGAAACAGAGGTGGTCAAACAGCATGCAGGAATCTCTTCTCCCAGGAATTTCAGCCTAGCACCAATGCCAAAGTTCTCAGAGAGCAAATCAGCCTCAAGAATCGACTCTAATCAGAGCTGAAGGCGAAGAGCAAAACTCTTCTGCTGGTCTCACTGCTCCCATGCCATGGGCCACTGCATCTACACAGCACTTTGCATAACAAAATGTAACACCACAACCACATGTCTTCCCAAGACTGAACATATTTTTGCTCAGACACACAGAGGGAAAAAAATACACCTTAGAAAACTATGTGTAACATGCCACCTATTGATACCTGCCAGAACAATATATTCAAGGAGAATCCTGCACTAGCAGCAAGATATAGACAGAGGGGACCTAACTGATCTTTTCCATCTCTCTTAATCTGAATTTCTGTGATCTATTATTTTTATCCTCTGGTGCCTTCTTCCCTCTGCTGAGGCTGCAGTAACAATCAGCCACCAAACCCTATTTGCAGAGCTAAGCAGACTCTGATGGTGAGTGGACATGAAAGTAAACCAAACAGCTATGCATGGGATTTAACTTTTGAGATGATTCTTCAGCAGATCCCCTTTAAAGATACTGGCCATGTGCCTCAGAGAGTACAATGCTTCATTATTATTTGTATTACATAGAGCCTAGGAGACCTAGGCTCCCACTGTGCTTGGCGCTGTACAGACACAGAACAAAAAGCGAGTGCCTGCCTCAAGAACCTTTAATACCTAGCTTGGTACAGTGCTTTTCATCAGTAGATCTTACAGTGTTTTAAAATGCCACTGTCACTATCCCCATGTTACAAGATAGGGAAACTGAAGCACAGAGCAAAGAGGTGACTTGCCTGAGGTCACCCAGCAGGCTCAGATGGGAACAGAACCCTGGTCTCCTGAGCCCACACCAATGCTCTACCCACTAGTCCATGCTGCCATACAAGTACCCAGACAGGTAGAGAGCTCCTACTTATGCTAACACTACTATCTGTATGTCTGCAGCATCACCAAAAAATTAACACTTTTTTAAAACCTGCCTGTTACTTCCTGCTCACCCCAGGGCAAAGCCCGCCCTTTCTCTACACCCTCAGAGGGCCCCAAGGTTGTAGAATCCAGGCTTGCAGTTGACAACAGGTTTGAGGAAGAGTCACAGCTTCTGGGTGCCCAAGCCCTAGGAGGTTCACTGCACATCCCCACAGTCAGGTTTTGGGGGCAGCCCCAAGAATCTGTTGTGATGCAGGTTCACCTACCATTTCCCCAGCAGAGCAGTGCCCTCTGCAGCTGCTTCGGAATAGCTTTGCTGCATGGAGAAGGAGTGATTGGGGAGGGGGGACACGTGGCTGACACTGGGAAAATGCATCTTGTAAGAAAACAAGTTAACAAATATGGATCTTAACCATGGCAAGGGCCTGAGGGTTAACCAGGACCAGTTTGTGTCCACACTAAGGGCCAAGTGCTATTTGACCTTACACTAGTTAACATATTTTCTAGCACAATTCATTTTCCCAGCAGAGAAAAGCTGTGCATGGGAACGCATTCGTCCCCAGCCTTTGCCATGCCATCTACTGGTGGCAGTGGGTGATTTGGCCCACAGTTTATTATAATAATCATTCATGCTAATCAATTATCACCAATCATGTTTATTATAGTAGTGCCTAAGGACCAGCCAAGAACGGCGCCTCACTGCGCTGTTCAAACACATAGTCCCTGCCCCGATGAGCTTACAATTTAAATGGACCAGATAGACAGAGGGCGGGGGAAGGGGTAGAGCACACCAGCAGGGTGAACAAGGTGATCAACAAATGGCACGTTCGTTCCATGATTTTTTTTTTTTAATCAAAATTGCAAAGAGATTGGAAGAAAAGCCCGTGGCACCGAATTCATTTGATTGTTCAGAGCCCTGTCCACCCACTTAATGTGCAGCTGAAGCAGGCTAACCCTGCGCCCAAACTATGTGACAATGTCCCTTTAATTAAAAAGGGAGCACCGCCTTAGCTGCCTTTTCTCAGCAAAGGCTACAAACATTTGGGGCGTGTTTATTATGGGATGGCACAGGTGTGGGTCCCAAGATCACCTGTGCCAAGTTTCTGGCAGCAACAATTAAGTCAGCCTTCCGAGACCGACTCCAGCCTTCCCAGAGTCATTAGCCATGCCCTGAGGGGAATACAGTCTATTTCCAGACATGATGACTTAAGACCAGGTCACCAGCAGGTTAAATTAAACTATGCCGCATTATCTTCCTCCCCTCCCATTGAGAAATTAAATACTCCTGCCTGATGGGCACTAGCCAACCCTGAGTACTCACAACAGGGTGCCTGAAAGGAAAAACCGGAGGAGGCAGCTGAACTCGGAAAGGTAAATACCATCTGCCCTCTCTTCCCTTTCTGCCGCAGTTCTTTGAACAGGGCCATATCTGCAGTGAATTATGGGAGAGCTCTCCCCTTTTCTTGCTTTGTAATATATTCCTGAGTAATTGTATCACTCTGCTCTGTGTTGCATCCCTCAAGCTTTCATCTGTCATTGTCTAGTCAGGCCCTGATCCTGCAAACTTGACGTGCTCAGGGGATGCTGCATTTGAGAGGCTTCTTTTCACTGAAGAGTTAACTTGGGCATTGCCCTCTACCCCACTCCCATCCACACACAAAATCCTCTCTCTCAAATGTGATGGGGCTTTACACCCGGGCCAGCTGGCCCACAGTGGGGTGTAGGCTAGAGTCCAAATACTGCTTATACGTGGGCTGGAAACCCATCCACTTTGCAATGAGGCCACAGGCTACACCAGTGGCTCTCAACCGGCGGTACATGTACCCCGGGGGTACGCAGAGGTCTTCCAGGGGGTGCATCAACTCATCTAGATATTTGCCTAGTTTTACAACAAGCTACAAAAAAAAGCACTAGCGAAGTCAGTACAAACTAAATTTCATACAGACACTGACTTGCCTGCACTGCTCTATATACACTATACACTGAAATTTAAGTACAATATTGATATTCCAATTGATTGATTTTATTAGGTGGTAAAAATGAGAATGTGAGCAATTTTCCAGTACTAGTGGGCTGTGCCACTTTTGTATTTTTATGTCTGATTTTGTAAGCAAATAGTTTTTAAATGAGGTGAAAATTGGGGGTATGCAAGACAAATCAGACTCCTGAAAAGGGGTACAGTAGTCTGGAAAGGTTGAGAGCCACTGGGTTGAGATAGCCATGCCACTCAAGTGATTGATCTTCAGTGCCTTCCCACAATCCCCCCCACTCCACCCCCCAGACGAACAGACAAGTTCTCCCACAATTCACTGAGAAAGAATCAGAGAATGTCTCAGCTTACTGCAGAGCTAGGAACCATGGGATATGCCTCCATGGGACACACCCGAGTGGGTACAGCACCAGTGTAAACGCAGCTGAGTGGGAGCAAACAGAACTTTGCAATGTGGTTGTTCAGACCTGGGCTAGGCCAGCCCGAGCTCCAATCTGCAGTTACCTCTGCACTGAGGACACACTCCAAAGGGACACCACAGAGGTGCAGGGTCCACCGGTCCTTTGACTGGAAGCTCTTAGGGGAAAGGACTGTATCTTCAGACCCATCTGCGAGACACCTAGCTCACGGGCTCTGAGTATATAGATAGTATCTAAACCCACAGCAGTGAAAATATCAACATGGCCCAGGATGGGAGATACTTTTTGCATCTTCTCCATTGAGGTTTCCTGTCCTCCTGTGGGCAAGGAACTTTCACTATGCGAATTAGCCTGCTTACTGGGGTTGCAACGAAACATACCAACAGCAACTGTCACCAGAAGGTGGCATCTCCTCCTCCCCCTAGCAGGTTTTAGGTATCCATTATTGTACATAGCCAAAGCAGCAAACACCCAACCCTCATCATTAAAATTAGGTTATAAGGTGGCAGCTGGATCTGGATTTGTGTTGACTCCAAGGACCTTGCCAAAAGAACAACAAAAAAGGAGAAGCCAGACAGAGCTGGCATGAGCAGCTATGACTCAAAGTTACAGTAGACGTGGCTTTCTCAACTGCTTATTTTTAAACCTGGTGTCTAAGCTTTCAGAGGAATAGTATCTAGCTCTGATATTGGGCTTTTCAACGGCAGATGTCAAAGCACTTCACAAGGGAAATCAGCATCATTTTACATATAGGGTAACTGAGGGACAGGGAAAGAAAGACCTTAAAAACCTCTCCTTCCTTAGAGGTTTTTAAGGTCAGGCTTGACAAAGCCCTGGCTGGGATGATTTAGGTGGGGATTGGTCCTGCTTTGAGCAGGGGGTTGGACTAGATGACCTCCTGAGGTCCCTTCCAACCCTGATAGTCTATGATTCTATGAAAGAGGCTTGGCCAAGGTCACACAGCCAGTCAGGGCAGAGCTCGGAACAGAACCCAAATGTCTCCTGAGTCCTCATCTCCCAATATCCAAAATTCCCCTATTATCAGAAATCCCCTTCCTAATGAGCTGCCAGTTTGACTCCTTAGCATATTTGGTGTTAACTGCGATTCTCAAGACTTTAAATGGGGGTGGGGTGGGGAATCTTATATTTAAGCTGTGAAACTTGCAATTTCCTTATGGCAGAGAAGACACAGAACGTGGCTGTGAGGAACCTCTACAAAGACTTAGAGTCAATGGGGCTACTCACAGTGCATAAAGTCCAGCATGTGCATCAGTCTTTGCAGGATCAGGGCCCCAAAGCCCATTGAAATCAATGGGAGTCTTTGGATCTGGCACACAAAGGACCCCACCCCCACCGCCCGGCCGTCCCATTGAGCGCCTCAGACCATAGACAGACACCAGTGGCACACACTTCAGAATTCAGAGGGATAGCAAAACTGAACAAGAGGGCTGCAGAAGAGAAGACCTCTGCAAAGCTTCTCATAGGTGGAAGCTGCTCCAACCTTCTTAAGAGCTTTTAAATTCATTTGGACTTCTGCAAGCCATTTCTCTCCTGTAGCAATGGCACCGAGTGCTCAGACCATAAACTAATGACTCAGGGAAAGCCTAGTTCTGAAACCAACCACGCCAGACTGAAGCATTCCATGCGAGGGGAGGAGGAGGATGGCCAAGTGGTTAAGGCCCTAAGATGGAGTCAGGAGATCCAGGTTCCATTCTCTACATGACCACAGACTTCCCATACGACATGGCGCAAGCCACCCTGTGCCTCAGTTTCCCACCTGTAATTAGGAACAGGAATACCTCCCTACATCACACTAACGACCGTGAGGCGCTCAGATACTGTGGCAATAAAGGGCTCACGAGTAGTTTTAATACCATCCTACCCCATAAAAGCTGGAACCAGAGGTTTGTGTAGCAAGCAGGACTGGCTCTAGGCATCAGCAAACCAAGCACATGCTTGGGACGGCACAATTTCAGGGGCAGCATTCCAGGAGGGGTTTTTTTTTGCTTGGGGCAGCAAAAAACCTAGAGCCGGCCCTGGTGGGTGGAAGAATATTAATGGCTACATGCAGTGGGGCAGCACAGCCCGTCCCCTACTGAGCTGGGCTAACTAAACTCCCCTACAGACAATGGCACAACCTGGACTCGTTAGAGCCAAGTGTCTGAATCGCTTTTTCCCCCCTAAACTAGCCTAACTCCAGTGTCACTTCAAATGGGACACAGTTACACGGACTATCACTACCCCTTCAAGAGCATCCAGATAAGGAGTTTGTACTGGTTTAATGAGCTAGATTTCTACGATGATTTAAACTGGTTGTCTACACTATAGAATCATCTCAGATGAAAAGGGATTAAGGTATCTATAGAATCATAGAATATCAAAGTTGGAAGGGACCTCAGGAGGTCATCTAGTCCAACCCCTTGCTCAAAGCAGGGCCAATCCCCAGACAGATTTTTGTCCCAGATCCTTAAATGGCCCCCTCAAGGATTGAACTCACAACCCTGGATTTAGCAGACAAGGCCAAGATTCCACCATCTCCCAGCTCTGTACTGTCCCCTTCAAAACATCTGAATAAGGCCAAATACCACATGCCTTACTCATGTGAGGAGTCCCCTCAACTTCATAATTTCACTGGGACAGCTCACACGAGCAAGGCGTGTGGTATTTGGCCACTAGCTCATGCACAATTCTCCTTCTTCATGCTTTTTATCTCCTCTCATCTCGGCTTCCCTCACTTCCTCCTTTACAGTCTTCCTAAACTCCAACGCTTACAATCACAGAAGCCAGAGAGAACAGAAGCCACCCAGTGTACGTTCTTCTGCCGACGTTCCCTACATTGCTTTGTCCTCTTCATATAGGACATCTGCAACTGAAGTGGCTTCCACCACTTCTCCTGTGAGACTAGTCAACAACCTATGGACTTGGCTACATTAGGGATTTCTGTGCCAATATAGGATACAAACTCCAGTGTAAATTCTCTGTACAGTTGTAAAGCATGGCCTTACGCTGAGGTGTTTTACCCTGATCCTGAAACATACAGAGATCTATATCGGGGACTGATATTGTCCCTAATTTAGGCAAACCAGAATAGACCGTGACATCTTTAAGATCTCTTCCCTGGTATTTGTCCTAAATAATTCTCCTCTTAATCTCAACCCACTTATTCTTTGAACCATTCTGAACATTCCTCTGTCCTTGGGCCTTTACCCCTCACAAATACTAAAGTTGCAATCCCCACAGATGGGTTTTTTTCAGCTAAGCTATTCAGACTTGAGTCCTCTAATCTTTCCTCCTTAGTCAAGCTGCCCATCCCATTTGTCCTTTTTTGTTCCAGGGATGGAGGTGCACAGAAAGCCACATGCAATTCTCAATGCTGTCTCACCAGGGTGGTTTCAAGAGGCACTACTCACCTCTCTGGTCTGTGCTGGATGCGTCTCTATTTACGGTTCACTAGCATCCCATGTCTCTTGCAGCACTACGCCTTTCCACGTCTCTTGTTCCCACTGATTCTGTGTTTTGGATGGTTCTCTCTCTCCCCAGATTGAGTACCATGAGTTTTTCGACAGGTTGACTCTCACCATATTACCTTCTGCCCATGGGCCAAAACACGCCATCCATTTGTAAGCAGAAAGCCCCACTAACAACAATGGCATGACCAGACCCCACAATTCTAGCCCTTTTCATTCCCTCCCTAATCCTGTCTTCAGTGGGGTTCACAACACCTTCCAGTGAGTGCCATCAGCTCTCCCTGTCCTCTCAAACTCCACCACCCCATCCTTCCTTTTCTCACCACTCTGAGCAGCAGAACCTTTCCTCCTGCTACCAGCACCATCTGCAATTGTATCCCTACTTCTCTTTACCCCTTGTTTCTACCACCTGCTCTGACATTCCAAACCATGCCTTTAATGAAATAAACACACTATCTCCATTAGTCCTCATGCTCAACCATTCTGCTTGAAACGTCACCCCACATCAAGGATACCCCCTAAAAAGTAGCCCTTTGCTAACATCTCCCTGCCGTTAGAAAGATGGCATAACTGGAAACGGCCATCTTTTTACTACTGGCAAAAAAAATCAAAACAAGCGCTTTCTAGTCGCTGATCAAAGGAGATAAAAGTATAAGCAAATATTATGGTTGTGTGCCTTAATTCTTGGTAAATTATGCAAATACATATTCAAATTAAAACACAGCCCATGGGCTCTTGACAAATTGCCAGCGCGGCCCCTGATGTTGCAAAGTTCAGCCACCCAGCAACAGATGCTACTTGTGTGGTGTATTGTCATCTACGGGATGTCACTTATACTTGTACATATAGGCATGAAGCGTTTGTCTAAATGATACAAGAGATGATTTTATTATTCTCAGAACTGACTGGGAAAAGACAGAGTTTTCTTGTGCCAGACAAGATGGAGGCAGTTCAGTTATGTGGAGAGATTTAGAGAAGAAAATAAGGTAAAACGAACTTTAACAATGGCTGGGGGGCGGGGGGCAGAGAGTATACAATGCTTGTACCAACACGAATGTCATTGTGAGGAGGAGATGAGGAAGATCTGTCCAAAAATGTTACAGAGAGGGCTCATCTGATGAAAGTAGGAATTTCCGATCCCACACAAACCCAGAACATACATTAAAAGAAGCAGAAGAATCACTGCTTTGTGCTACTAATCTCATTAAGGAGAAGGCTCTGCTGTAGCAGTGGGATAGTGAAGGGAAACCCCTGAGTGTAACACAGGATTGAAATGACGTGTGGTGTGTATAGCTACTGGAGCATAAAAAAGGAGAAAAAGTGTTTTGGTATTTCACCAAAACCAAGAAACCCGGGAGGACCTGGGGGGTGAGGGGTGGCTGAGAATACTCCCCCCCACACACACACACACACACAGAGATGTTTATGCACTTGAATAGAATAGAACTTGATTTGTCCTAATATTGTCCATATGATGTATATTGACATAACAGATCTGGATATGAAAGAGAATTACATAATGGTCACACACTCAGTACATGGAGGGAGTGCCATGTGTTATTGCTTTCTAGTTATTTCACACACACTCTCACACACACACCTATGTTATTGCCCTGATTGTGATTTGCACTAAGGGTATATCTTCACACATACACACACACACACACACACACACACACAAAAAGGTGTTCTTAACACAGGTTGGCTAACCCAATTTAGCTAATGCGGGTTAAACTAGCAGCAAAGACCTGGCAACTCAGTTAACTTAGGTGAGTTCAACCACAGGCTCCCCTACAGACTTTAACCTGAATTAAAAGCTGAGTTGTCAGGTCTTTGCTGCTGTTTTAACCTGACTGAGTGAACTGGAGTTAAGAACACTCTTTTTTGCAGTGAAGATATATGCAAAGCAAAGTTAACCTCACCTGCCAAGCATGTCCATCATTTAAATGATTTTCATAATTAAAATCAATTAGAACCAAATATATTAAAAGTGTATTCAAAACTAAGGGGAATTCAGCTTAAAGACCAATGATAAGAGGCTGAACAGAACATAGTGGGGAGGAGAAAAGCAGTAGTACACAGGAGGCAAGATTCAATATATAACCGTCAAGAATAAAAATAATCTAACATTTAATAACATACCAGGATAGAAAGGATGGCTAGATATATAGAACTGGGACCATTTTTGAAGTTATCAGGCATACAGATCTAGAAAGGAGGTCCAAATCTCCTTAAAATTCTCCCTCAGTCATTTCTCTAAGGCAACCGTATCTCTTCCAGACTTGCCACATCACTCATTTCATTGTACCAGTCCCACAATCTTCAGCTGGTTTGTCAATTTCCAATTCCCTTAAAATGATTCTTTTGGCCACTGCTGATGCTTGTAATAAAAATTGTTTCCAAGGTCACCTACATCTTTTATCAACATTTCAACTCTTGCCACATTAAAACACTAAAATTCTTCAGGTCCCCAGCAATGTCCGTTTAGAATCATCCTTCACCTCCCGATTTTTTCTCAATGCGCCCCTGATTTAGAGTGATACCAAAATGATCACCTTTTGCTTCCCATAATTGTCATCTAAAGCAGCTGGAAAGGAAAACAGAAGTATACTGCATACACAATAGCTGATCATTTGTGACACTAAGGAAAGAGAGCCAAACTTTCACTGCTACACCACTCCTGGAAGCTTGTCTACATTAGGGATTTTTTCACCACTTACTCTCCCAGTGCACTTGTGACGTACTAGTGCAAAAAGGGAGTTTGTACTGGTGAAAAATCTGGAGACTGGAGAAAAATCACATGGAGTCTTGATCCCACAATTACTAGGTGCAGAAAATCTCATGCCCACACAGATCCAGCCACAGCACCAGAGGGCTAGAGTTTACAAAAGGGCAGTTCTGATACACTGGAAAAGAAATATTAAATGTTGCATTGAAATCCACACAACAAAAAATCTCCCCTAATTCTGCCTCAACAACGGAAAAAAAGAGAAAATGGTGAGAATCAGAATTATGGGCTGGATGATCTTAGGGAGATCTCTGCAAATTTTGCTGCACTGAGCAGTATTCCTGCAATTCTAGACTTGCCTGAATTTCTTTAAAGGGCCCCCCACCCCTATTGGTAAGATGCAGCAATCACTATGCAAACAGATGACAGGCTGCTCTGCCAACCCACCTCTTCAGTAAACTATTTTCAGACAAACCATAGCAGAAAAGATTCTCTCTCTCTCTGCTCCTATCTCATTCATCTCAGTGAGATCTACAGTGACCAGATGTCCCAATTTTATAGGGATAGTCCCGATATTTGGATCTTTTTATTATATAGGCTCCTATTACCCCCCACCCCCTGTCCTGATTTTTCACATTTGCTGTCTGGTCACCCTAGTGAGGTGTGAACTTTAAAATCTAATTGGGACTCCTTAAATGTTACCATCATTAAGGGCAGACATTTGCCCCCCCATACACTCCCTGCATCCTCCCCTCTTTTGTTAAAAAGATACATGCAAAAACTGAATTCAAGTTTTACAATTAAAATAAAAGCAAAAACGCAAGGGTTCTTACAGTAATATTAACTCAGCACGCTCACACATCCCTTATATTTTAGGGTATACATTGTATGACAGTGCTAGGTTAAGCCATGCATTTAAACCAGACACTGGTACAACCAATACATGGTTTTGATCATGTATGTTAGATTGAGCTAGCTAACACCTCCTAAAACATGCTACTTGTACTTCAGCACCTGCTAAACTAGGCCAGTCAAAATGTGGAGAGTGGAGCACCCAGGCTGTAACCGGACAAGTTTAGCATTTGCTTAAGGACAACTTGCCTTGTCTAGAGCTAGGTGTTAGATCACGTTAGCTAAATCTACCATCACACCTTTAATCCTACTCCAGCCCACACCAGAAAGTGCCACACGCTGTGTTAACATTGTTGCAGGAACCTTAAATTAATTTCCTTAAATAACCACTATTATAATATAATTATAACCCAACAAACAAGAACATTGCTGCAGTCTTTAGGAAGGAGATGAAATTTAGAATTTTCCTTTTCAAACAACCGCTCTGCTCACCAACGTTGCGATATTAGAAAAGATAAATAACAAGCAAACTTCATCCCCATC